>NW_007729103.1:52970-59989 GCF_000696425.1 Galeopterus variegatus
GTCCGGTACGGGCGCGACACTGAGGGTTGCGATCCGTTGCCGGACACGAAAAAAGACAAAAAGGGGAAAAAAAAATAAAAAAAGAACTTCTTTCCAAATTGGAGTCAATCCTCTCAAACTCTGCTGCTGCTTTATCAACCAAGTTTATATAATATGCTAAATCCTTTGTTGTAATTTCAGCAATGTTCATGGCATCTTTCAACTCAAACCACTTTCTACGCTCATCCAAAATAAGAGCTCCTCATCTACTGAAGTTTAATCGTAAGATTGTAGCAATTCAATCACATCTTCAGACTTCACTTCTAATTCTATCTCTCTTGCTATTTCCACAACTGCAGTTACTTCCTCTAGTGAAGTCTTTGAACCCCTCTAAGTCATTCAGGAGGGTTGGAATCAACTTCTTCCAAGTTCCTGTTAATGTTGGTATTTTGACCTCCCACGAATCACAATTGTTCTTAATGGCATCTAGATGGTGAATCGTTTCCATAAGTTCTTCAATTTACTTTGCCCAGATCCATCAGAGAAATCATTATCTTTAGCAGCCATAGCCTTATGGCATGTATTTCTTAAAAAATAAGACTTGAAAGTACAAATAACTCCTTGATTCATGTGCTGCAGAATGGATGTTGTGTCAGTGGGCATGAAAACAACATTGATCTCCTTACACATCTCCACCAGAGCTCTTGGTGCACTGTCAATGGGCAGTAATATTTTGAAAGGAATTTTTTTCTGGGCACTAGGTCTCAAAAGTGGTCTTAAAATATTCAGTAAACCATGCTATAAACAGATGTGCTGTCATCCAGGTTTTGTTGTTCTATATATTGAGCACAGGCAGAGTAGATTCAGCATAATTCTTAAGGGTTCTAGGACTTCTAGAATGTAAATGAGCATCTGCTTCAACATAAAGTCACCAGCTGCATTAGCCCCTAACAAGAGTCAGCTCATCCCTTGAAGTTTTAAGCCAGGCATTGACTTTTCCTCTCTAGCTATGAAAGTCCTAGATGGTATCTTTTTCCAGTATAAGACTCTCTTGTCTACAATAAAAATCTGTTGTATGCTGTACCCACCTTCATCAATGATCTTAGCAAGATCTTCTGGATAACCTGCTGCAACTTCTACATCCACACTTGCTGCTTCACCTTACATGTTTATGTTATGGAGACAGCTTCTTTCCTTAAACCTCATGAACCAACAACCTCTGCTAGCTTCAAACTTTTCTTCTGCAGCTTCCTTACCTCTCTCAGCCTTCACAGACCTGAAGAGAGTTGAGGCACTGCTCTGGATTATGCTTTGGCTTAAGGAACTGTTGTGGCTGGTTTGATATTCTGCCCAGACCACTAAAACTCTTTCCATAACAGCAACAAGGCTGTTTTGCTTTCTTATTGTTTCATGCGTTCACTGGAGTTGCACTTTTAATTTCCTTCAAGAACTTTTCCTTTGCATTTACGACTTGGCTGTTTGGTGCAAGAGGCCTAGCTTTCAGCCTGTCTCAGCTTTTGACATACCTTCCTCACTAAATGTAATCATTTCTAACTCTGATTTAAAGTGAGAGACGTGAGACTCTCCCTTTTGCTTGAACATGTAGAGGCCACTGTAAGGATTATTAAATGGCCTAATTTCAATAATTTTGTATCCAAAACAATTACGATAGTAACATCAAAGATCTCTGATCACAGATCACCATAATATATATAATTATGAAAAAGTTTGAAATATTGCAAGAATTACCAAAATGTGACACAGAGACATGAAATGAGCACATGCTGTTGGAAAAATAGTGCTGACTGACTTACTTGATGCAGGGTTGCCAAAAACCTTCAATTTGTAAAAAACACAGTATCTCTGGAGTGCAATAAAGTTAAGTACAATAAAACGAGGTATGCCTGTATATACAATATAGTAAAGGTTTAAATGAAACCCTGTAGTTATAATGGCATACTGGTCCCTTACATTTCAAGCAGCAAAATAAACAGTACAGACAGCTCAGACATTATAAACATAAATACTAACACACAGTAGACTGGCTAAAATAAAAAAAATACCAAATGCTGGTGAGGATACGAAACAACTGGAACTCTCAACTGTTGCTAATGGGCATGTAAAATGATAGGTAAATTACATAGCAGTTTCTTGTAAAGTTAAACATTTCTAACTACCCTGACCTAGCAATTCTACTCCTAAAAACCTTATTTGTAAGAGCCAAAAACTAGAAACTCCAATGTTTATCAACAGAAAAAGACGTAAATTATGATATATTCATATAATGGAATACTACCTAGCAATAAAAGTGAACCTCTAATACATGCAACAACATAGATGAATCTCAAAAACATTAGGTTGAGCAAAAGCCTATGGTGACAGAAAGCAGAAAGGGGTTATCTGGGTTGGGGTGTGTGTATGAGGGGGAATCAACTGGCAAGGGGCATAAGGGAACTTTCTGAGATGACAGAAATGTTTATATTTTCTTTGGTTGGTGTCAAAACTCACCAAACTGAACACTTAAGAGGTGTACATTTTATTGCATGTAAATTATACTGCAATTACAAAACTACTAATCTCATTCCCCACCTGCCCCTACCAATGTTCTCAAGACTTCATTATTTTTTGTGAATGGCAGCAGGTTTTACCACCTTCTCTGTAATTTGGGCCCAGAACCTAACAGGTTTCTGATTCTAGCTCCCACATATGATCACTGATCTGGATGGAGATCCTCTCTCTGCAGAGTCTGGATTCTGTCTCTTCCTACCTACTTCTAGTGCACCATCTAAGGTCAGACCTATGTTTCTTCTTACTGAGACTAATATAAGAGCCTAAATGATTGTCTTAGTTGGTTCGGGCTGTTATAACAAAATACCATAAACTGAGTAGCTTATAAACAACAGAAACTTATTTCTCACAGTTCTAATAGCTGAGAAATCCAAGATCAAGATGCTGGCAGATTCTGTGCTCCTTCCTGGCTCATCAATAGCAGCTTCTCACTGTGTCCTCACATGGTGGAAGGGACAAGACAGCTCTCTGGAGTCTCTTTTATAAGGGCACTAATTTCCATTCATGAGGACTTAGCCCTCATGACCTAATCACTTTCTAAAGGCTCCATCCCCTAATACCATCATATCGGTGATTATATTTCAACATAAAAGTTTTGTGAGGGCATAAACAGACCATAGCACTGATCTTCCTCTGTCTCTGTTTCTAAGAGCATGACTGTGTAAAGTTAATTTTCCTGAAACACAGCCTGATCAGATCATTTTGCTGGTCATCAACTTACTGGCTGTCTATTACTATCTGCACTGGAAGAGGAGGCATGAACCTCTTTCTCCACCTAGACTGTTTTACAAGTCTGTATCTCCATACTGGCCAGCCACTGAAAAAAAAAAAAAAAAAAAAAAAACTTTCACAAGTAGATGGAACACTAACCGGATTCTAGAATGATTCTAGAGTACCAGTTGAGCCATGTAATAAGAAGGGCCATTGCTTAAAAAGGCACCCAGGCTATTTTGCTCTCTCTCAAATGCATGCTACAACATTCTTACTCCTGAGGATCTGGAAGCTGGCTGGTGGAAGACTGGAGCATGAGGGCCTTTGAGCATTAGTGAAGGCCTTGGAGCCCAAGTCATATATTCCAAATCCAATGTCCTGTTAGAGGCTTGTGGCTAACAAATTAAACCTTGTTTTCCATTTGTAACTTATCTTTCTATGTATATTTTTTTGAAAACCTCAAGACAAAAGGGGGTGACTGGCATGGTAGAATTTGAGCACTGCTGGAAGTAACTGCATTAAAAACTATACTATAAAAATCAGCACTTTTCAAATTTATTCACCAAATACTGAGAATTAAACACCTCACACTAAAATCCAAATCTCTTTAATTTCCTCTTCCTATACTCCTACTAAATAAGACTATTCACTGTTCCCCAAATATAACTCAAAATTAATGACACACCTTACTGCACTTTAAAAGGAAAAATCTAACCTTTTGCTTTTTTAGTATACTAGCAAAATCTTTTTGTTTTTTATATTTTTTAAAACTTTTTGCTTCCTTGTGATACTGGGGCAGGGAACGGAATGAAAAAGGAAAGATAATTTCACCACTCAGAAATAACTGTGGCTAATGTTTAGTGGGCATGTGACTAACTTTTTACATAATTATTTTTATAAAATGAGTTTAGACTTTTGAAAGTTTATTAACTGCAAAATACTGTATCTTTTCATGCTATTTGGCAATTACCCCACCCTACCTTTTTTGGCGGGGTGGGGAGTGGCTGGCTGGTATGTGGATCTGAACCTTTGACCTTGGTATTGCCAGCACCATGCTCTACCAATTAAGCCAACTGGCCAGTGTCTACCCTACCATTCTTAATGCACAGTAACCTATCACATAATTTACTCTGTAAACTCTTCAACTTTGGAATATTCAGGCTGTTATACTCCTTTTGCTATAAACAAGGCTGTACAGTAAAGCAGTGATTTTTAAGGTAGAGGAGACAGTTTGCACATTCACTCCATTCCCCCAAAGATACAGCATAATTCTTGTTTTGCCAATTTGTACAAATTTATACCAAAAGTTGTACCAATTTATAAACAACGTTGGTACCACTCTTACAGCAATTACCCTGCTCTGTTTTGGAATAATCATTTACAAACTTGTCCCACCCACCTTGTAATCTATATACAACTAAGAATTGTATCTAAAGTTGCAAAGAATTGCATATGAAGTTTATTTACTCCATCGCATTTTAATCCCAATACATGGTTTGCTGAACGCACATGTTGACTAATAAAAAAAGGCAATACCATACATGTATTTGCTTGCTCTGTCAGTTGACAGGACCTAGAAGCAATAACATCCAGTAGCAACAAGCACACCTCGCATCTAGATCTTGGTCTCTGATATCATTTACTAATAAAAAGAACCAAGGCTACTTGGAGAAATGGTTGATTCTAGGACTGATGAAGGAAATATACAAGATAAGCCTGGAACACTTTGTAGTGCCAGAAAATAAGGAAGTGTTTCCACATCTCCTGCCCCACACCACAGAAAAGAAAGCTACATTAATGGGTGTTATTTTGAGTAACAAAATAAATAAGGTAGTACTGGGTTATAACCTAAAGTATAAAAGAAATATCCATGAGTCTATACTTATATAAATAAATGACTGAATAAATAAAAGCAGGAGAAGAAACAAATCTCCCATGCAGAATTCCAAATAACTTATGTAGGTATCTTGCCCTCAAGGAAGGAGGGCATAATTCCCTACTCTTTAAGTGTGGGCGGTGCATAGTGATTTCCTTTGGAAGAGTACAGTACAGTATGGAATGGGGGTGAAAAGAATAACTTTACAGTGAAAAACCTGACAAACAAGACCTTAGCCAGATGATCACGGTCAACATGAACACTGACAAAGTCATGTTGATAGCATGCACCCTTGGTATGATGTCATGAAGATTGCACTTTACCTCTGTGTTCTTCTTCCCCCAAACTCATAACTTCATGACGAAAACATCAGACAAATTCCACTTGAGGGACATTCTATAAAATACTTGGCCAGTATTCCTTAAAACTGTCAAAGTCATCAAAAACAAGAAAAAGCCTGAGAAACTATCACAATCAAGAAGAGCCAAAAGAGATATGAGGACTGAATATAATACAGTATCCTGGATGAAATCCTGGAGAAGAAGAGCATTAGATAAAAACTAAGAAAATGTGAATAGTCTGGACTTTGGTTAATAACACTGTATCAATATTGGGTCATCAATTTTAACAAATGTACCATACCAATACAAAATGTTAAGTAGAGTTAATAACAGGGTATATTGGAACTCCTTGTATTATTTTCACAGTATTTCTATAAATTCAAAAGCCGTTGATAAACATAAAGTTCATTAAAAGAAAAAGAAAAGGCATTACCTTCTTATTATACAATGTGGAAATTTAGGCTAAGAGAGGTTAAGCCACCCACGTTCACATACCAGCATTTACTGAGACACTCAACATATGTGGATTTATGTGGAATAAAACTGGTGAAATCAACATTGTGGATATATGCTCTATTGAGTAATCGAAGGGAGGCTCTGTTCATGTGACTGCTTACTAGGTGATTTCTTTCTTGGCCCCAATTATGATGTTCTTTTAGTTTACATGATAAAGCAATGGTGAGGCTTAGTTACTTTCTGAACTTTTAAGGCTCTTCTCAAACAGTTTATGCAGACAGGAAATGATAACATTTGTGCTGTTTTCTTCTTCCCATCTTGGTTTTAACAGTGGTCCATTAGTTCAAATCACAGTGGTACCACATTTTGTAATCTTTATGGGCAACTATTTTTATACATTACTGTGAGAATTGGCCCACTGGGTAACTTCTCAGGATTAACAAGGTACTGGGAACTGAAGGAAACCCTTTGAATACATACCCTTTGTAAACTCAAGTTGAAAACAGAAAGCTAAGAATGGCAGGAAGAAAAAGAAAGTACCCAAACAAAGAAAACGCAGTGGAAGGCTGCCATGAGAAATACTCAGCATCAGGAATATTATTATTTCCAAAGTAGCTTGTTGCCCAAAAAAAAACTTAGTTCTTTTTAAGACTAATCCAAAATGTTATAAGTGCTCTATTAAAAGCCATCATGTAATACTTAAGAAAACAAAATAAAAACACCACCAAAACACCACTTTGATACATTATATATATACCACATCCTATCTTTACAATGTATTTCACAGGAAAAAAAATAACAATTTTTGGTTACATTTTCTTTTTTAAAAGTCTGCTATGGGCCGGCCCGGTGGCGCACTGGGTAGTGCGCCGCTTGGGAAGCGCGGTGGCGCTCCCGCCCGAGGGTTCGGATCCCACATACGGACCGGCTCCCGCTCACTGGCTGAGCGAGGCGCGGGAGCAACGCCGAGGTTTGCAATCCCGTTGCCGGTCCCTGGTCCGGTACGGGGGCAACACTGAGGGTTGCGATCCGTTGCCGGACACGGAAAAAGACAAAAGACAAAAAAAAAAAAAAAAAAAAAAAAAAAA
>NW_007729103.1:60365-105004 GCF_000696425.1 Galeopterus variegatus
AAAAAAAAAAAAAAAAAAAAAAAAAAAAAAAAAAAAAAAAAAAGTCTGCTATGGCTTGTCAGAAGTGATTTCTAAAGACTTCACTTTTAGAACTTTTTTTTCTCCCTTTGGTGGCTGGCCAGTAACAGTATCCGAACCCGTGACTTTGGTGTTACGGGGCTGTGCTCTAACAAACTGAGCTAAGGAGTCAACCCAGAAGACTTAGTTTTTAAAATCTCCTAAACAGAGGGGATAAAAACCCACAAAAAGGAAAATGAAACTGAAGGGGTGCTATGCTTTAAAGTGAATAAATGAAGACTGAAAAACTCCCTGTGGTAAAATCATTCTGATTTAATTGCATATCACTATTGTCATTTGGAATTTCATTTCATATTTTTGGAAGTAGAATTGATTAAGTGAGAAAAATAAAGATTATGAGAACAGATGTTCTAATGTTTGGGCAAGGCCAAGATGGTCCTATAAAAATCTGCAAGATCTGGAAATTTAATTTCAATTGGTCATTTCATATCTAATAGCACTTGTAATTTGATAGAGCCCAAAAAAGTTATAAAGAAAAACAGTAATAATTACTTCGTCTCTTATCTTTTAAAATCAAATACTGTACCCATCTTAAGGAATGCCTCACAGGAATTCTGACAAAATAAAAAGAAGGTATTTATAGAATTCTTAGCCTGAGATTTAATAAACAGACATACCAGCTACCATAAATTCTCTGACATTGTATGCAAAGTTTTGTGTGTATTTTTCTAAGAGTGTTCAACAAGGCTTTTTAACAGATTCCCTAGAATGTTAAGTTTCATGAGGGCAGAGATTTCTGTTTGGTATATGTTTATCTCCAGCCTGGAGAAAAGTGCCTGATACACAGTAGACACTCAATAAATACTTGTTGAGCAAAGTAATTCTCAAGGGTACATATGACACACAATAAGGTCCAGAGCTACTTATCGAAAAGAAATTTCCTATGACAAATATACTTTCACAGACTTAAAAATAAGTATTTAAGTAATAATAACATATAGATTTATCTTAACAACCTTCTGTGGTGGGAACTATTATTTCTGCCATTTGACACATGAGGAAAAAAGTTAAAGCACTTGGCTAGACAGCGGGGAGCTGGGACTGGAAACCAACCAGTCTGGCTCTTTAGCTCATGTTCTTAATCCAAATAAATATACTGTAAAAGTGAAAATATTCTCATCAGTAGTGAGTAGCATTTTAATTCCTAATATATAAAAAAACGCTTTTCTCTTCTAGACTCTTATGACTAAAATAAAAAAGACACAGACTTTGGGCCGGCCCGCTGGCGCACTGGAGAGTGCGCCGCTTGGGAGTGCGGAGGCGCTCCCGCCGAGGGTTCGGATCCCATGTGGAGACCGGTTCCCGCTCACTGGCTGAGCGCGGTACGGGTGCGACACCGAGGGTTGCGATCCTGTTGCCGGTCCCCGGTACGGGCGCGACACCGAGGGTTGCGATCCCATTACCGGTCAGTAAAAAAGACAAAAAGGAAAAAAAAAAAAAAAAAGACCCAGACTTTGAAAATGGCCTTTTTCTTTTGGCTCATATGAAAATGCTTCCTTGGATGATGTCTGTTCAGTGTTTATGAAAAAACTGAAATAACTAGGCCCTAATAACATGTAGACAGAGAAATATATGATGAGTTTAAACATAAAAACGAAGTGAATAAAATCTCAACACATGGCCCTTCTATAAGTTATTCAAAGAAAAGGCATTTCCCTAAGTGTTAGGTGGCCTTCAACATGTATCTATCTTGATCATTTCAGATATTAAGAAAGAAAGAAGAAAAAAATCAGTATTATTTTAAATCTTCTGGGTTTTACTCTTTAATTAGGGGTGACGACTAGACAGACGTATTTTCAGCCCACAATATCTTGGCCTCTTACAGAACCATCTTCACTAAACTGAGGTATTAGCATATTTTGTGACCTTATTAAAATAAACAAGCAAGCAAAAAAACCTGCTATAGAAACCAGGGTAGTGAGGACACTTCCAAACCATATTACTCAATGTCCTTATCAAAAATGGTTTCTCCTAAAGAATTATGCATACTTTTTTCTGATGGAAATGATCCAATGTCCATTTTTGCTTTGGAAGCCCAGAATCAAATCCCCTGCCCAATCTTATACAACAAAGGATGTGATAGCCTATATATCTGTGTATGTATTATCTTCCTGAATATCTTTATTTTTCCAAATCTATTTCTTATTTGCATTTTCCTATTTTGTTGAATTATGAATATTCTAATAAAGTACCATAATACCTCAGTAATATGAAGTATATTTGTATAAAACAAATTAAGGCCCCTCAAATCAACTTCATAGTCAAATCAACAAGAATTCTAGAAATAAACATCTGATTGATGGGATCACATAACATTGACAGTACAAAAATACCTTCATCTTAAATTTAGCTTTCAAGAACATAACATATGCATACCCATGCAAACACATTTTTACTGTCCCTACATGGCTAGCGCCATTGCTCTTCAAATCTGTATTTTCCTTTCAGCTAGGAACCTTGGGATCTCTCTGTCCAGCAGTGCTATTCTTCTACAATAATGCAATAGCAGGGATTTTATTAGAAACTGGATTTGTGGGTAGATATTGCTTTGTATATTTATCCTGGTGATTTGCTCTTGCAGGCAACAACCATAATTAACAGTAAAATTACTGTAATTGATTAACACTTAATAACAGAATTCAAAATCTGGACCAAAAAGAGATAGGAAATTGATCTCTACATTTTAAATAAATGAAAAATTATACAGGTATTCAGTAATTAATGTTTTAAAATCTCCATTCCAAAGCTCCACACAAGCACAGAGCAGACAGGAATTAGATTTCCATGAACATGGAGGTTAACTGAAGGCATTTCAGAATCTGGCCACAACTGTGTGGAGACTGGAGGTGGACTTTGACAGGGAATGGAGAAGACAGAATTTAGGTGCTCTACCTGAGACCACAATGTAATGGATAGAACAAACACTTGAGGGTCAGGCAGTTCTGTTTCTGAATATTGCCATTCCCACTTAACTAATCTGTGTGACCTTGGGCAAGACACTTAACTAATATAACCTTAATATCCGTATATGTAAAATCTATGCAATAGTCCCTGCCTTACAGAGTTTATGATAAGCACATGAGATACTGCATGGAAAGCAGGTGGCATAAGGCGTGGCACATCAGGGGTAGCTCCTTCCCACCAGACTTGATATTTATGATGCTGGCATACTTCCAACCTAGGGAGAAAAGCCAAGGGACAAAATGTGTATTTGGCAAGTTTCCTGTTTGGGACTTAGTGCCCTGTAGGGGATATGCAATTAAGAAATCTATTGTATGTTATCAACATCATAATGTATTTTAACCAGATGAAATTATAAACAAGATAAGTCAGTAGTAGAAAAATTGACACTTAAAATATAAATGATGCAATAAGAGCGAGTAGTTTTGTTTTTTAGTCTGTGAACCATACTAACCAAAACACTGTAGAGCTCAATATGAAATACCTTGGCTGATTATCTTAGTTTCATTTTTCAGAGGCAAAAATCCATTTAAGTTTCTCTATTATTATTGTCTCATTTAGTAAGGAGCACTTCCATTTCAAGACAATCAAATAACTATCACAACTCCAAATGCCTCTACTCCTTCTTTATTCTCTTTTCTCTTCCCCCAAAATAAAACAACTTACCCCAAACATGCAACAAAAAGATAACCACGTACTGTAATCAGTGAACTACCACAGAATCTTCATTACAGAAACCAGACTCAATAAACCTGCTCTAGAAATGTTTGCCAAGGAAGTACCTCTAACTTTCATCCTTTGAAACTGTATTAGCTGAAAAGTTACTTTTTGAAGTATCCTCTTAAGTACTATGTTGAATCTATAGCATACAATCAGAAAAGATGGCTCTGTATTTAATAAAATAACATACTGCTATCACATTGTTTCAATCCAAATATGGTATTATAGTGCCTTTCTAAAAATAAATCTAAATCCCATGTGATACGCAGCCCTTTAGCCATGTTCATTTCCTTTTAGGGCTCAAGTTTCCCACAGGAAAATTATTCAATGTTCGGCAAAACTGTCCCAAATCATGTATAGATAAGGCATAAATGCTAACCGCACTATCAACCTTTTCCTGCTTTGCTATTGTTGATTCTCTGTCACAGTAATCCACCATGGAGAGGCCCAAGAAGCAGGAAATACTCAAGAACTGTTACCTGACAAAAGTCAACACACAAAGTGTCACTCTTTGTAAAAAGCTGGTGGTGGTGAGAAGGAGGAGGTAATTTATGAGTCAGCTAAATTAGAAGATACAAAATTAATATATACATAGTCATATTCCGAACAAATGTTCCTGATAACTGTGATGACTTCCAAATACTTATTTCAACGGTATTATTTTTATATTACTGAGTGAAACTCCTATCAAATGCTTTCTTAGTACAGCTTAATATAGCTTAATACCAATTGTATTGTTATACATATAATTTGCTCAAAGATTTTGTAAAGTGTTATATGCTAAGAATAAAATCTTGTCAAAATCACCAGTAATAAATACACAACACACACAATACACACATGATCAAGTGCCACACTCCTGAAGTTATATTTTTATGTAACCAAACTAACAGATTAAATTATGATTTCCAATAAAATGTTTACAAATGTTTCATAATGCTTAACAAAACTTGGATTTACTTTAAAAAGTTAATTTCTTCTGAAAATAACAAGTTTTAGGTCAGAGATTTAAGTGTGCCTATTCAGCAAAAATATACAGCTGCCGTAAAATGGCTAGCTATATTAAAACATAACTTTACAATTCTATGGCAATTTTTTGCTGTTGTAACAATTAATGATATTGGTCACAAAACATTTCCATCAGTGAATTGCTGAACTGCACTCAGAATTCTGAAAGAGGTCTGTGTTCATATGCATATTCACAGGTTGTAGGTATATATTTTGGGGTTCAACATTTATTTTAATTATACATTTTTATATAGCTCTCAGGCAAAAATGATGTTTTCTTGAGCCCAAAAACATAAGAAAAATCATATTTAAGGTTTTCATTTTTCTACTGAAGAATCTTAGAAAGAATTGTGAAAAAATTCTAAATATTTAAAAGCTTTCATTTCATCATCAACATGTAAAGATATAAGTAAATTAGATCTTTCTTCTATTAATGTAAAAAAACTTATCAGCACATCACTAATATATAAAGTATAAAGCTACAAGTAAAGTAGACCTTTTTCTCTTAACCAAGGAAATAATTTCAACCAAAGTTTATTAATATCTATGCAGTAATGCCTTAAAGAGCTCTCCTGGAATTAAATTCTTTCTACGTTTTCCTATTTAAAATTCCTGGGAAACGGCAACTTTAAAAGTTACCGGACAACCTGTGATCTTCAATTTTATTTAAGCACAAACTTCACTCTTCAATCTCACTAGAAAGTTCAAATACTATAAATACCAATAAAGTTATTCTAGAACCACCCATCATATTTGGTTTTTTACTTCCTCAACAAACATTTCTGAGGTTGCTACCAGTGATAAAGAGAACTTTTAATCTAATTAAGATTTTTTATTTTTACTTATTTTTTTATTCCTGTCCAGTATGGGGATCTGAACCCTTGACCCTGGAGTTGTAACACCATTCTCTAACCAACTGAGCTAACCAGAGAGCCCTCAAATCTTCGTTTGGTTGTTAGTACCAATGGCAAGACTATTTTTATTTATTTTACTTAACAAAAACCAAAATCTGAACGCTTGTTTCCTTTTTTCCAAACTGCTGAAAACTCCTATTTTCTAAGCACTTGACAAACACTGAACAATCCTTTGGACTTACTCTCGTGGCATGACTGAGTCTAATTAACTTTGTCATTACTCTGGGTTTCCCTTCCCCTTTTGTGAAAGGAGGAGTACATATTATGACACATAAGGGATTTTCTAGCTCTGTCACTTTAGGATTCTATATTCATGTCATTCACTTACTCAAAAATCTCAAGTCTATCTCCAATTCCTAATTAAAACCAAGTCCCTTAGCCATTTATTCCAGGCTGGCTATCACCAATTTATCTTTCTGACTTTACTCTCCATTATACCTCAACCTGAAACCTCTGCTCCATCCATGCTACTCTACTTACAAGGAAGACAGCAGCACCATCTAACAAGTACTGAGTGCTTATTGCGTGCCAAGCACAGTGCTCAGAACTTTAAACACATTACATTTAAACCTCATAATACTTGCATGAGACAGTGTTACCAGTTAAAACCGAGACTAAGAGTGATTATGTACTTTGCCCCAGGTCTCACAGCTAGTAAGATGCAGGGCTAGAATTCAAACCCAGGTCTGTCTGCCTCCCAAACACATACTTTTAATTACTATAGATTACATGGTCTCTTTATTCTTAAGTATATAAATGGCCCCTCTTCCTCAGGCCTTTGAACCTTAAAATACCATCTGCCAAAATTATATTTTCCTCCTAAGACCAACTCATTTTTAAAGTTCAATCAAAGTGACACCTCTTTACCACTTCAATCTTAAATTTCCTTTCCACCTCTAAACTATTAAAGCTCTCACTGTAATCCCCAATGATTTCTTCCTTGATGAAGTACATTTAAATACTGTATGCATATCGTAATGTCCAAGAATTGTATAGGACTAACCCTCCTTAAGAACATACTATAAAAGCAGAACAAAACACAGAAAACATCAGTTTGAAGGAACTGGAGCAAAGCATGAAGGCAGGACTTGAGGGATTCATGATCCCTCAGAGAAGGAAGCACACCATGCCACATTCACTCAAGACCTTTCCTCTAAGGGTATGTGCCAATTTTTAGGTCCTGGAAATCACTGGGAAATTCTGACCTCTGTGTGACAAAGAAATAATGGCAACAATCTTTTACTGAGTTTCTGTGATGTCACCAAGCACAATTTTATATACTTTAGATGTATCCGAATCTAATTTTCACAATAATTATGAGAGGGTATTATCACATTTTAAGGGACAGAAAACCAAGGGCCAGAGACTCCAAAAATCCATGCTCTTTTCACTATCCTCCTCTTTACCTCAGAGAGAGAGAGAGAGAAAAAAAAAAAAAAAGATCCAAGAATATCAAGTAATCACTAACGGTAACAACTTAAAGAGCCTTACTATTAATGTAACTTGCATCTGATCTTGAGGATCCTTCTGAAGTTCAGACAGATTAAGATTACCTAATTAACTGCCAGAACTAGGATTGAAATTTTGTTTTGACTTTATTTCCAATGCTCTATAGGCTACAAGGTACATCCTCAATACAACGATGTTAACAGTACATAATGCTGACATAACCTAAGTAGGAATGGTTTCGCTTCCTACAAATATCACATCATGAAGAAGGTTGACTTTTAAAAATGAAAAAAGATTTGAGTCAGATTCTGTTCCCCAGGGGCCAGTGAGGCCAGAGACCCACAAATGGTCTTCTTAAATTTTTTTGTTTTGGTCTAGCTATAAATAAATGGCTTTGGCAGTGGGGGTTTCCTCAGTTTTTCTGGAAGACATTTCAGAAATAAATCATGCTGTCTAAATGCTGTAACTTTTCCTTTCTCCCCAAAATATTGTCTTAGTAATTCAATAAGTATTTGTTGAAAGCTTATAGACACAGAATTTAAAGCTTTACTTTGAAAAGACTATTACTTTTGTATTTTGCTCAAAGCCAGTACAATCCTTTTGTAACAAGCCAATAAATCTTTCATTAAGTGATTATAATCATGGTAATTTAACATAAAGATAAGCTTTTTACTCTGCAAAGGGCTTTCTCATATCATGTATTGTTTGATAAATTATAGATCACTTTATTAGGGTCTTGTCTTTTGATCCTTTGGGTTCCTTTGATCCCATCCAGCTGGATACTTCATGTCCATCTCATTCAAGGAGGGGGATGGGGTAAAGAGGAGAACTAGACTATAGAAATCCTACTATACCTGGGGCCTAGCTCATCTCATACACTGCCTTCTAAGAAAAATCCATTTAATATGCACCTTCCCTTTCGAACACCACTCAGCACTTTGCATTCCTCTCATGATCGCATAATGCCTGGTCTTGTATTAAATCCCATACTGGCCAGCCGGGGGGAAAAAAAAAAACAACCTAAACCAAAAAGGTCTTATATTCCACAATTTACAACTGTGGGAATGGAGTTTGGGGGCTGTAAGACTTTTTTGTCCTTTTACAAAGGACAATAATATTGACTTTGTCTGTCTTTCCAGGAGGATGAAGTGAGATGAATAGAAAATTGCTCTGTAAAGGGCCACAGGTAATATAGTGTTATTATGCCCTCATTTCCCACTTAAGTAATAATGTTCTAAACCTATAGTTCCTCCCTGGTTTCCCTCTATTTCTTTTAAAATTCACTTGCCTTTTCCTAAATGTGGTCTCTGCTTTTCATAAAAAATAACACAAAGCTCACAATGAAATACCCCTCACTCCTTACACTTTCCTTCTGAGAGGCAACAATTTCCATCTCTCTCTTTTTTCTAGTGGTTTTTCTTCAAATTTCTGAATAAAATGCTTAAATCGCTATTTTCTGCGTTTTTCCATTTTAGATATTAGCTTCAGACTTTATAGTGTGGAAGATGATAAAGTGGCCCTGTTACATACCCCTCCACCAACACACACACACACACTTTCTATCAATTCTTCTGTTTTCTCCTTCATACTACTGTAGGGACATCTTGGGAATCCAATTCCAATGTAGTTACTGGGTTCAATGGACAAATCAACTTGCTTCGTTTTGTCCCTCCTCCTCCCTCATCCTCTCAACATAGTTTTGCTACCATTTTTGTTTAAATCAATACTATTCATAACTGAATCACAGCATGTCCTGATTCGATTTCCTTCTTTAATTTCCTATCTTTTTCTGAAGTTCTTAATTGCCTATTTTTTCCCTTTTCAATGGTTTTCTTTTCTTTTTCTTTTTTTTGACCGGTACAGAGATTGCAACCCTCGGCATGGTGCCATCCACATCACGCTCAGCCAGTGAGTGCACCGGCCACCCCCATATAGGATCCGAACCTGCGGCCTCGGTGCTACCAGCACCGCACTCTCCCGAGTGAGCCACGGGGCTGGCCCCTTTTTCATTGGTTTTCTATGTATCTATTATTAACTCTTCCCCTGAATATCTGACAGAACCATAAATTTCTCTCAATATAGTCAAAATCCCAATTATTTTCTCCTAGACATACCTCCTAGTGCCTTCCTTCTCCCTGCTCCAATTTAGAGTAACTGCTCTCTAGGTCTCCTGCTCAGCTGTCCTAGGGCTTTCTTCCTGTGGGAATTCCCTTAACCACTCTCCTGTGTTGGTGACTCTGTATCCTGGGTTTCTTGGTTTCCTCCCACATTCTGGGGAAGCATATTCTTCAGTAACTTCCTGAGAAAGTATAAAAGGTAGGTGAATATTTTGAGACCCTGCATATCTCAAAATGGGTTGATTTTACCCTCACACTTGAATGATATTTTGACTGGGCATAAAATTCTGGGTTGGAAATCACTTCCTCTCAAAATGTTGAAGTTATTCCCCATTATCTTCCACTCTCAAAAAAAAAAAATGTCCAAAGCCATACAAATCCCTATACTTTGTATGTGTCCACTCTCCCATTCCTCCCCCAAATCAAGAAGCTTTTAAGATTTCTCTTTATTGCCAGTGTTCGGAAAGGTTATATTGACTTGCCATCATGTAAGTCTTTTTATTACACTAAACTGGGACTTTTCATTATGGAAATCAAATCCTTCAGTTCTGAAAAATTTTCTTGGGATATTTGAGAATTTCCTCCCTTATTTTTCTCTATTCTGTTTCTGAAAATCCCATTAGATATTGAGCTTTCTTAACTGTCTTGCTTTTCATCTACTATTTTCTATCTGGCCTATCTTTCACTATCTTCAACTTATGTCTTGATTTTTTAAAATGTCTTATTATGCTTTAAATTACAAGAGCGCTTTCTTGTTCTCTTCCTGTTCATATTTACAGCATCCCGTTCCCCTTTAATGGGTGCAAAATCTTCTCTGAGAATATTACAGTTGAATTTTTTTTGGAAGTCTGCTTCAGCTACCTGTATTGTTTCTGCTTCCTCTGATTTTTGTTGTTTGTTTGTTTAGGGCCCTGTATTTTATGTGAGAAGCATTTCTCACAAACCCAGTGATCTCTGGCTGTCTGTTAATATTAAAAGAAAAGCAATAAAAAAGTAATTGGAAGCTCTGTATGAATAGGTGGGATTTGCTGACTGATGGGCATCACCTTAAGGTGACTGAGCAAGAAATACCACTGTTTTATTTGTGAGCCCTGGAATGTCAGTCCTCAGAATGGACTTCTCTAACCTCCTGTTTAGAAGATTCTAGACTGGCTGAGAGCATTCTGGGAGTATAGTGGAACAAGGGGGCTGATTGTTTAACATACAGACTTTCTCTTAATTCCCATGTTTTCAACAGATACCTCAGTCTCATCCTCAGCTATGCCTGGCATCCAGAGTGTCTATGGTTCAACTTCTCCAAAGGGTAAATCTCTCATCTGCTGAGATGGTGAAAAACTAGCTGCATGCTTGGGCCAGCTGGGGATGAGGATCAAGGTGGGGTGGGTTAGAGGAGTGGAGGGTGATAGTGACTGAATGTTCCTTATATAAACTTTCTATCAATTCTTCTTTTTTCTCCTTCATACTACTGTAGGGGCATCTTGGGAATCCAATTCCAATGTAGTTACTGGGTTCAATGGACAAATCAACTTGCTTCTTTTTGCCCCTCCTCCTCCCTTGACTTTAGGATTCAGATTCAGCTTTGTCAATTCTGCTGAGTCCATCACCACTTGTGCACTGGGTTTCTACATCCCAGAAATCTATTGACATTCATCTGCCATCATCTCTGCTCCCCTTCTCTTTGTCCATTATACCTTTGCCATTCTTTGTAGTGGAGTTAACAGAAACAAATATGCATATTCAAGAGGCAGTCTGTCATGTTTTTCATGCCTAAGAGTTAGCTTATATACTGGTAAAGGACACAAAGCTTTATAGTCAAAGAAATGGTTTTATGGTTTTAAGTCATACCACTTAGTATATGTGTAATCTTAAAAGTTTCTTAACCTCTCTAAGCCTATGTTTCCTCACCTGTAAAATGGGGAAATTAAAATAACTATCTGATAGTGTGCTGTGAGAATTAAATGAGGTAAAAATGTAGGCTTTGGAGTGAGGAAGACCTGGGTTTGAATCCCAGATCTTCCACCTATACACTGGTGACTCTGGCAGCTCTAAACCTCAGTTTCCCAATCTATATAATGGGGTTAATAGCCACCAGTTCATAAAGTCTTGGAAGGATTAAATAAGATAAAGTTTATCAAATTCTCCTGATACATATGAGCCTCAATTAATACTAACACATTGTTGCTCGTGCTTCCTATACCTAGTATTACACACAAATACACTGCCATACAGCATGGCTGAGTCAATCCAAATTCTAACTCCTCTGCAAAAGCAACATGGTCTACTAGAAAAAGGCAATGGATTAGGAAGCAAGAAGTCTGGGTATTATCATAAATAGATGCGTGGACACTGCTGGTTTCCTGTCTATAATATAAAATAAAAGCATCAGACCAAACAATTTGTAAGGTCCTTTCCAATTCAACTGCCCCTCCCCACCTTCTTGCTAAACATGATCTGACATTCTATATACTTACTATCTCAGCCATAATTATCTGACTGATACTACTCATTTTATAGGTGTTTTCATATATCTTGCTTTTCCAACAAGGCACTACATAAAAAACAGTATGAGTTGCTCCCTGGAACTAACATAAAGGCATAAGGCTGCCTTGTGAATAATAAATTCTAAAACCAGTATCTTTCATGATAAAAGATAAGACCAGTGATATAAAACTACCTTAAAGAGAAAGAATGAGTTGCAGGATTGCAAGACTACTAAGTCTTGCAAGGAAATTGACTAAAGGACAAATAACAAAGAAGTTAGTTGAACTAAAGAAATAATATGTCAATTAGAAGGTAGGTTGGTCAGTACTGGAAGCAGAGAAGATTTCAACTTTTATTATGATCCCAAAGACAAGGTTTTTCTGATTGTGGACACTGGACATTGGGCTTAGTGTATAAGGATCTACCAATATAGAAAGACACCTCCCAACTGCTATTTCTTACTTTAAAACTAATAAATTGACATTATGATTTCACACATTGGCATCATGTAAACTGACCCCAAGAAACAGACTCTCTGAGTGTCCCATCAGGAGTCCTTGGTAAATTCCACTGGATAAAGTTACTTTATGAGGTTTCTTGAAGACAGATAATCAGAGATTTTTTTCCACATGAAACATCTAAAGACTATGAAGTTCTACAAGAAAGGGATGATACTTCTTTAGATTCCTCTCTGAGGTCAGCTGTAGTTCCTGGCACACAGCAAGGCTTGCTGGATAAGTGTTTCCCAATTGTTGCCTAAACTTTCCCTAAAAGCCACTGGTCTTCCAATTTCCCACACGCTATGCCAGTGTCATTTAAAATACTTCCTTCTGGATACAGGACAACAGAATGTTAAGAAAAGGAAGGAAGGGAAGACAGAGCTAGAAAACTTGTAGAGAAAGGGAGATGAAGCAAAAGCACATAATTACAACAGTTTCTTTCACCAAGGCTTTCTATAGCTCCTGTACCCTTGTGACTGGTTTTACAGCCTCCCTTATTTGGATTCAGAGCCAAGAAGGTATAATCCAACTACATATTTCTTATCCATGCTGTGAGAAATTGGCAATTTGATAGCACTGCCTGAATCTCCCTGGGCCAAGGCTATGGGGTTTCCAGAAGTGAAGTTACCTAGCATATAGAGCACTCACATTCCCACATTAGTCTTTTGGTACTAAAAAGAGATATCATTTATTATTTAGAGTCTAGAATGGTGTAGACCAAATGGAAGGTTGCTTATGGGGCTCTGGACTACCTTTTGAACATCACTGCCCTATAATCCCTATAGAATGAAGAATGCTGGTGACTAGAAGTAATAATTAAAGTCATTCATTCATTCTGTGAAATTTATTAAAACTTCTGCCCTGAGCCAGGTCCTATGTTACATTTTGGGAATAAAGATATCAAGACACTGTCCCTTGCCTTCAGTGAGTTTGCAGTTTAAGGCTACTGGCATTTTAGAAAGGTGAGGATTTATCTTACTTCTCTTCTCAGGTCTGACATTGCTAAGTAGCATGGAATAGTGATCTAGCATTGAGCTTCAAAGACCTTAATGTGTGGGAGTACATCATGACATATGGCTTCCTTACATGTAAAAACATGGCAGATACAAATAACAGTAATCAATTTTATTTGCAAAGTCCTTTACAATTTACAAAGTACTTTCACATCTATTTCATTTAATTCAATCCTCAAAGTAACCCTATGAGGTGTAAAGGGATCATTATCTCCTTTTATAGAAAAAGTTAAGTGCTTAGAGAAGCAGCTTGCCCTCATTTACAAAACTAGTTAATTATACAGAAACCTAGATATTTTTGGTTATCAGTTCAAAGTTCATTTTTGTCATATCATGATGCCCTTTTATCACCCAAATTTTGAAGAGAAGCCAAATGACTCATTTACAGCCATAAGAAATGTCTACGGGCCGGCCCGGTGGCGCACTGGATAGTGCACCGCTTGGGAAGCTCGGCGGCGCTCCCGCCCGAGGGTTTGGATCCCACATACAGACCAGTTCCCGCTCACTGGCTGAGCGAGGCGCGGGAGCAACACCGAGGGTTGCGGTCCCGTTGCCGGTCCCGGTCCGGTGCGGGGGCGACACTGAGGGTTGCGATCCGTTGCCGGACACGGAAAAAGACAAAAAAAAAAAAAAAAGAAATGTCTACAATATTCCCAGGGTCTGTAAAATAATATTAATAGTACGTACATGGATCATTATCTCCTTTTATAGAAAAAGTTAAGTGCTTAGAGAAGCGGCTTGCTCATTTACAGCCATAAGAAATGTCTACGGGCCGGCCCGGTGGCGCACTGGATAGTGCACCGCTTGGGAAGCTCGGCGGCGCTCCCGCCCGAGGGTTTGGATCCCACATACAGACCAGTTCCCGCTCACTGGCTGAGCGAGGCGCGGGAGCAACACCGAGGGTTGCGGTCCCGTTGCCGGTCCCGGTCCGGTGCGGGGGCGACACTGAGGGTTGCGATCCGTTGCCGGACACGGAAAAAGACAAAAAAAAAAAAAAAAGAAATGTCTACAATATTCCCAGGGTCTGTAAAATAATATTAATAGTACGTACATTTAATATAATGTACGTACATTTAATATAAATACTTGTATTTAGTTTTTCTTCCTGAAATGGAAAAATTATGCAAAATCAACACATAAAATGATTTATAAAGACACTCTCATAGTGTCATGATTCTCCTATCCTTAAACTTCCTAAAATATGCTCATATGACAATAAATTCTGGTTTGCCAATAATTTATTTCACAAATCTCTTGTGATACAAAAAATAATAATAATAAAGTCAGTGAAATTAAGATATTTCCTACAAAGTAACTGTGCAGATTTTTCAAACAAACCTGAAAAACTAAGGAAACCCTCCCAGAAAACCATTCCACTTCTGGGAGCCTATAACCCTGTCACTTTATTTTCAAGTTCAAAGAGGTGGAGAACACATTTATAGTACAAAAATTCAAGTTTTCTCAATCCTTAAAATATTGAGAATGTGGTTGGCTGGTTAGCTCTGTTGGTTAGAGCATAGTGCTAGTAGCACCAAGATCCAGGGTTCAATCCCTATACCAGCCAGCTGCGCACCTCCCCCCACAACATTGAGAGCAGTAATTCAAGTAAAAAGCCATTATAAAAGGCTCAGAAAGAATTTATCCAGCAATAAAGCTTAAAGAAAACCTTTTCCAAAATAGAATTTTGGGTAAGAGTCAACAGGTCCATAAAAAATTCAAATATCCATTCTGGTGTAAGATAGTACTCTCACTAAAATGGAGACCTAGTCCATTTGTAATTCTTTTCCACTTTTAAGAGGAAAAAAACACACCTATCTGAAAGTATGCATAAAAACAGACAACTAATTTGCAAATGACAACAATTAGTATATTATTTTAAAGTTTAATATGAAATAATTTCAACACAATCACCAAAAGCATATGCTTCCTCTGATACCAGTCACATACCATATAAAGTCAAATGAGCTATCCTGCCAAAGCCAAGGTAATTGAGTCTAAAAATATAATTCTCGTTCTGAACTAGTCAGATTGGTATTCAAACCAAACATCATCAAATGTTGCATTAAACATGCCAGGATGAAAAGATTAGTTAAACACAAACTCGCCAAATGTATTATAAGAAAATGCCCCCAACCACCGAAGATTGGAGGACTGTGTCCAGATGCACTCCCTCTCCCCAACACACACACATAGAACCAAATAAAATAAGAAGGCGGTATGGACATAAATGTGAGAATAATCGCATATTATTAATAGTGGAAGAAACTGGAAAGACCTGATATTAATCAAATTCAAGGGGAGACTATTTTTCTTTGCAATTACTATATCTATTTAGTTTCTACTTTAGCTCTGAGCTGACACATTAATAGAGATGCTAATGTGGAAAAAAATGCCTCCAATAAAATCTGAATTTGGTACTAAGAATGTAAACATTTATTAACAAAAGTTCTTATTAAAAGAGTTGTCTTTGCAGTCATTAAAAGACCAGCTTGATTAGCCATTATCAAAAAATTAAAACAGGTATCTTTTCTTTTCCCTTCTCAAAAGATGGAACCCTATTGGAGAAAAAAATTAAAAGGGCTCAGCTCCCAAAGAAAGTAAAACCTACCGATGTAATAGCAATTTTCTACAACAATTAACTATTTAAGTTTCCTGTATTTACTAAACTAAAAAATCATAAGCAAACTACAAATCTAAACAAGTTACATTCTCCATCATACATAAAAAAAGGGAAATTTTGGTTTTTTTAGATCTGTACCACTTAAAAGGGGAAATATGTCCAATACAACTATTCTTCAGAATCCAGCACAAAAGAGTTTCCACTTGAAATGGCAATTTAACAAAGTCATTTTTAACATAACTTACAATTTCAGTATGAATTCTAAATTTGAAACACCCTAGAACCAATTTGCTAACACTAAATATAAAGAGCAAGAAAGCTTTTGGGGAAAACCCAGAATCTGAAGTTTGAATGTTTATATAATAATACTTAGTCATTTAAATGAAAAAAAGTTTAAATAGAACATATTTGAGGTTAAAATCAAATTTATGTCTAAAACTGAACATCATAAGAATGCTGCCCTTTGTTTAAAAAGGGGAGAAGGGTTTCAAACATCATGATGGAAAACCAAAGGATATCTGCCTGTGTTATAAATAGCCCTGTCCTTTCTTGAATTCAGAAATTCACTTTAACTCATGTCCCTTGGGTTTCTTCCATCTTCCATCTCATTGAACACCATTGCCACATTCAAATTACAACATCTAGCCAAAGGCAGAGATCACATAAGTCCTCTGAAGATTTCCAAAACATTAAAACCAGTAGAAAAGTACAGGAAATACTCTCATGCCCGGAGCCGCTGGAAATCCTTCTCTCCTTGTAGAAAAATAAACTTCTTACTCTAAAGATAATCACTTTTAAGAACAAAACATCACTACTACATACACACATCACTCTCAATGATAATTCTATAGAATAATAAAATCCTATAGATTTTACTGGTACTTTGGCCAAAAAAAAAAAACTGTTAAGGAAAGAAATGTACGCCAAAGGATTTTTTTTCAGAAAGAGAAAAGCGATAAAAGAGACTTAGATTAACCAGAATTTCTCCTTCCCCCCTTCAAATGTGTATTGCTTAACACTAACAAAAAATGCTTTTCAAAAAGAATTAGTTGCTACTGTTATTAGTTGATTCCATTTAATCACAAAGAAAACATCTTAATTCTCTTCCATTTAAAAAATGATTTAATATACTACACTATATTTTCTGATTCAATTATGACACATTTCTCCCTGATGTTCTAATATTTCAAAAGTGTTTGGATTAAAAAGAACAAGAACATTAAGACACATTTTTATATATTTTCACCATAATAAAATTGACAGCCATCAGCCTATCACTTAATTATTTTTTAGCTTATTTAAACATATTCTGCTGTAAAAGAGAAATTCAACTCAATTCAAATATTCTCAATGTACTCATACACATACAGAAAGGCATGGGCAAAATACTGCAACACAACCACTTCTATGCATACATATCTTTAGATCTCTGTGAAACAAAAAGTAGCTCAGTTTTTCATACACTGTATAATTTGATTGGACTTTTGCTTCATGGTTCATTGCAAAATTCTAAAATTAATGTTTAAGTATTCACATTATTCACCCTATTTAGAATTCTCTCAAGAAAATAAGACATAAGACATTTGGCTTTTTAAATGACAATGTTGAAACTTTCAGTGTACTTAAACTTTGGCATACAAAAAAAATTTTTTTTAAACCCTGTTAATCATCATTGTATTTTAATACTCCCTTAAAAGAAATCAATTGCACATGAAACTCAAATAGCTGGAAAGAACACAGAAAGCAACAAGAAAATGATGATTTTTTAAAATGCCGATGCCTTTCACACCCAGGTTCAGTCATGCCAGCTGGAGAGAGATGTTAGATATGGCTTTTTTCAGTTCAAATCTGAGAACGTAGTCATTTCCATGACATTTCAAAAATTAGAACCAACAGCAATTTATCTTCATAATCATGATTCTTCTGATTCAGAAGCACATTTTGAAATTCATTTCTGCAAACTTAGAAGGTATGTGGATGGATCATTTGTTTGCTATTGCTTAGAGTCAAATTATTCTGTCCCAGATTTCCTAGTGAACTAGGAACACAAAGAGATAAAAAAGAAAAAAACACAGAGTGACCCAATATCTGAGCCACTTCAGACATGACATCCGTTAAGTGGGCCTTTACTTCTAACTGTGTAAGGGTCCTTGGCTGTGGTCTGACTGGCACAAGAAGTACACATGGCCCCTGAGAGGCGCTTTAATCCCCTTCGGAAGACACTGTTGGAGAGACTATAAATGACACAATTGCAGAAACTGTTACTAATAGCAAGCCAGGTGGTCAAGAAGGATGCGAAGCGGTTGCTGTTGCCAGTGGAACTCTCCAACAAGAAGTAGATGATATATGGCAACCAGAGGATATAAAATACACTAGTGATTCGGAACAGGACCATGGCATAGCGCTTATCAGGACAGGCCTGCACTTCCCCAGTATCCCCACTTTGGCTGCTGAAGCGGGCTTGCCTTTTGCTGATTTCCTTTGTATGCTGTTGGCAGATGCGGAAGATGTTGAAATAGGTGAAGCAGACAATGAGAGCTGCTGGGGCATATAACATCATCACGATGAACAGAGTGAAGTAGGGGTCTGTGTGCCAAGACTTCGCACACCATTGAAACACATCTCCATGATATCCAGGTTTGCCCCAGTGGAAAAAGGAAGGCAGGAAGACCAGTGTGGAGTATACCCAAATCAGGAAAATACACAAGCGTAGTCTCCAGGGCGTAACCAGCATATTATAGGTTAAAGGTTTAGTGATGGCAATGTATCTATCGATGCTGATACAGGCCAAAGAGGCCATGGAGACACTCTTCAGAACTGATACTACAAAACCGAATATCTGGCAAGTCAAGGACTCCTCTACTGGAAGGGGGTAGTGGAGGAGTGATAAGGATGGGACCAGGCAACTTATTCCAACTAAGAGGTCAGCATATGCCATAGTCTGAATAAAATAACTTGTAGTGTGATGGTTCAACAAAGGTGCACAGTGAAATACAAAAATCACAATAATGTTGCCAGAAATAATCAATACAGTTAGAAAGACAATAATCACCACTTCCAAAAGGCAAAAATTGATAGTTTCCAAATAGCCAAATGCCAAGAGGCAAAAAGGGTGGCTCTGATTACCATCCAAGGTGGAGTTCATCTTGAGCTCAGGAGTGATCTCTCACTTCATGCTGCCGCTTGGCTGCTGCCAACAGTTCAAAGGAGCAGCTGCTGTCATTGCGGTCAGCTCTGCAAGTGTGTAATAATGACAGAGGAGCCTTAGTCCCCAAGCTCCCGATGCTGCTGCTCTGGTTCATTGCCTGCAGTACAATTCCCCTTTAAATCCTTCTTGGAATAGGGAAAGCCAGCAGCAGTTGTCTGGCCAGTCCCAGACGCGGCCATAGTGCCAGGTTCACCATACACATAGCAGCAGGGGAGTAAGGCAAACTCTGGGGACAACGTCTTCAGGCCAAGTGAGGGTAGGGGGAAGGGGCAGAAGAGAAGGGAGGAAGATTAGGAGCTTCAGCAGGAGTTGTAATGAGTCTCCTCTGAACAGCTGATAGAAGAAAAGGAGAGAGCATTTTACATTTCGCATCCAATGCCCTAATCAAAGAACCTAGCCAGCTCAGGCTGGTATCACCCCTCCCACTCCACCCTTCCTGGTACCAATATTCATGGCTACCTTCAGTAGCACCCCACATAACAACTGGTCCTTACACTACAGAGGAGGAGCAGCAACATCAAGCTTTCAAAATCAACATAAAATAAAAATCAATCACAGTCAGCTCAATCCACCCCCATTTCCTTTCATTTGAACCTTTTGGGGGAGAAAAGGAATTTGCTTATAGCATTTCTAAAAACATTTCACTACAATTACCACTAATAAAATTAGCCAAGATAACTTATTTTCTTCATTGATTTCAATGCAATATTTTGCATCTTTGAAAACATTTCAACAGAATTTAACTGTTTAGCTCAATTTCAGAGTGTTACCTGTAATTCCGCATGCTGCAATCCAAACAAAAGCCACAATGCATCCTTAACAGAAAGCCTTGCAAAGCAGGAATGTGCTTCAGCCCTGTATACTGCAGAACTGAGACACAGAGGGAGGGGATAAAGGAGTAGGAGGGGAAAGAGGGAGAAGAGGGGGCTTGGGAATAGGAAGAACGGGGGAGGGGAAGAAAACGCATGTGCGCACACACTCTGTCATCTTTAGCAACTCAGAATTCATTGCCAGAGAGGAGCTCACCCACTTCCAGACTGCACACTGGGGGAATGGCTTAGTATGCCTGCAGTGCAGCATTTGAAAGCTGTTTCCTCGTCTGTCTGGAATCCCCCTTTTAGTAGGTAAGCAGAATTTAGAGCAAGGAGAAGGGGTGGTAACCAGGACAGTGTCAGGAATTAGACTGAAACACACTGCCAGAGGGGTAATGGTGAGGGGAAATTCCTACTTTTTTGTGGCATTTTCCCAAACAACAAAGAGCAATATTAAAGAAGATTGTTTACAGTGCATGGCAACTGAGGAACCATAATTCAGCTACATAAGAAATTCTAGCTAGAAGGCTAAATATTCAGCATTAATTTTCTCTCTCATGATTCCCTGGACATTGGCCAATATTAAGGAATTTTGAAATCAGTTTTCCAAGAGAAAAATAAAGAAAATATCACCCATTCCAAATACTGCAGAAACAGTACACACACAGAAGAGAAACTACATTGTTCCTGAATTTGACACTACTATCCTCTAGCTTTGAGATGCCATTTCTTTATTCTAGTTTGCTGAAAAGCAGTACAGAAATATACAAACAAAACATGGAAAAGTAAATGTACCCATTTCTACCCAGGCTTGAAAATTATAGAAAGTTTCATCGTACAAATAAGCCTTTGTATCTTAGAACACACAATCTTGGTTCTGCCTACCTAAAATGTGTTTTTTCTGGTAATGTCATAAATAATGACAATTTTCAGCTAATCAGGGGTGGAGTGCTGTGAAAATGTGTAATTTTACTATTTTTTTCCCCAGATATCTTTGAACTTTGAATTCATCCTTCTAAATAAAGTTCCACATACCCAATAGAGTAAAAGAAAATAAAGAAATGTTCGAATTTATAAGCATTCCAGGAGGTCTGTCCACCTGAGTGACGACATATATTATGTGATACAACTTTCATTTTTTGTTCGTTTTATTCACATGCTTTCTTATTGCTGGCAAATGGCAACCCATAATCAGAATCCAAAAAATCATATTTTAAATCTGAAGCACTGTACTTAATACACAAAGGCAAGGAACTAAAAAACCTATTTGAGCTTAAACTTGATAGCAATATTTGATGGGTCTCATTGGAAAACATAAAATGTGGCATAGTAAAAAGACCAATAGCATCACAGAAACACCCATCTGGTTCAAACACATGCTCTAATATTACTTAGCCTCTCTTGGCCTCAGTTTCATCATCTGTGAAATGAGAATACTATTCCCTATTTCACGGGGTTGTTGAGAAATAAAGTGTACATAAAAAGCTTACCAACACTTAGCACATGGGGAGCAGACACCTTTACTCACTTTCTGCTCATGAAACTAAAATTTTAAGCCTCCCTAAAAAGCTAGTGTTTTCCCCCCATCTCATGTTGCATTGCTTGAGGCTGGGCTCTTCTGAATCCTGAAGTGCCTTCTCTTACTGTGAGTGCACAGTTCTAAGGTTCGCACCAGCTATCTGGATACAATGCTGTCATGTACTACTCAAATACACAGAGGCTATGCATATGAAAAGGGAAGGTACCTGGAAAGAGGGAATGACATGGCAGCAATTATTCCCTCAACACAGATAATCTCTCTGCCTTGGTCTCCAGTCCTGACTTCACTCCTGAGCTCCCTTTTCCATCTACAATTTGCCTACTAGTCACACATCTTCCACCTGGATGTCCTGTAGAGACTTCAACCACAGCCTGTCCAAAATTAAACACATCTTTCCCACCAAATAAGCCTCTCGTTTTTTCCCTGACATTTTCCCAGGCACTCCAGTATGAAACTTAGAAATCATCTTGACCACTTTCTCCCTCGATGTACTGTAATTAGTCACCAAGTCCTGGGAATCTATTTCTACAATGGTTCTCAAACTCATTTCCTCCTTTCAGTTTTTCATACTTTAAATCTGATCTCACCATTCTACTTCTCCTTTAAACACCTTGCCCTCTTCTAGCCAAATCAGGTTATTCACTATTCTATACACCTGCCATAGACTTTATTATTGAACCCAATTTATTGAGAGCTTAAAAAATATTCAATGGCTAAAGGAATGATTTCTGAGAGTTACTGTATTTCAATAAATACAGAGTGACTGTATTTCAAATAAATTTCAAAAAAGCATTCACCAAAGCCAGGAGGAGTCCAGGCTTTTCTACTACTTATGAATGTGGGCATGTAACTTATTCTCTCTATATCTCAGGTTTCTCATGTATAAAACCAGATGGCTATGCTGATAAAAATAGACATTATATTGGATGATAATTTGAAAGAATTAAAAATACAATAAAAATTCAATAAAACTACAAGGTTACATTACTATCATTAGTACAATAATAATTCTTTCAACTTCACCTCTATTTTAGTAAAACTACTCTAGAGGCTACAATCTAAACACTCACAGAAAACTAAGACAAATAAACAAAAACCTGATAGCTACATTTAATTGAATCAGTCAAGAATTAAATATTTTGGTTTGGATTACAGAAAAACATTTTCCTCAAAAGAGACAAGTTATTAATGACTGGGGGAGGTAGTAAATCTATATTTTCACAAAAATCTATATATACATTTTCTTTTAAAAATAGTGGTCTCATGATATATTCTTTTTTTTGAAGGCAAAGCAACCATTTCTGTGTATGACTGGGAGGAAATACATTAAAAATCAACTCTACAACAAATTTTAAAAAACTTTTCATTGGACGGTGGGATTATTTTCTTCTTTATAGCTTTCTATATTTTTTGAACTTTCCTATTTCTATGTACTATTTTTATAATGGGAGGTGGGGAGCAAAAATAAGGCTGTTAGTAAGGCTAACAAAAAAACTTGTTATCAGGATGTCCTCCCAGAGTCATATTGATTTGGTGAGAAAAGATGATGCCTGGCTAAACTTGCCTACTTCATGGGGCTCAGCTCCACTTTTTCTTATGTCATTGCAGCAACATTCCTTCAGATAGTCTTTGGTATTCAAATCTATCTTAAACAGACCCTCACAATCCCAGTTAAAAATTCTTACAGAACAAGAGTATAATTGGATGGAACCATATGAACCTGCCAATATTTAACCATTTCATTTCTGGCTAAATATTTTCTGGCCTGCAAAAAATGGCAACTTCTATATGGCTCAACCTAATATAATTAAAATAATGAAATAATAAATTAAAATAACAAAATGACAGAACTTAAATGGCAACAAGGCAAAAAGGGAAAAAAAGGAAAACACTGTTCAAATTATATTTATTCTTCTCCCAACCTTTTCAGAGGCTTAACTACTATATGACGAAGAATCAGTCTCAGTTCTTCAAATTCATAAGGTTCACTTACGGCATTATCTATCACTTATTATTTGGTAAAAATGAGCTTTAAACATCGATAAATTAACATTATTTTAGTGCAGCTGATGTGGGATTATTTATATCATCATTTCAAAAACAATTTGAGGTACTGTGGCTCATCTTTTATTCTTCCCTCTCCCTCACCTCCCACATGCACTCAATCGCCAAGTGCCAAGGATTCTACCTCTGCAATTCTCTCAAATAATATCTCTTTCTCTATCCCCTCTGCCAGTATCCCAGTGCAAGTTACAATTATTTCTTGCTTGAATTATTAACAGGTTTTTTTCGTCTTTTTCCGTGTCCGGCAACAGATCGCAACCCTCAGTGTCACCCCCGCACCGGACCGGGACCGGCAACGGGATCGCAACCCTCGGTGCTGCTCCCGCGCCTCGCTCAGCCAGTGAGCGGGAACCGGTCTGTACGTGGGATCCAAACCCTCGGCGGGAGCGCCGCCGCGCTTCCCAAGCATCGCACTATCGCAGTGCGCCACCGGGCTGGCCCCAATTAACAGGTTTTGATGCAATTAACCTTAGACCATTATCCCAAGTGACCAGAATGATCTTTCTAAAACTAATAACAATAATGCAAAAATAATAATAAGCAGTTATTTACATTTAGTATAGACTATGAATTATACTAAGTATTTTCATACATTATCTAAGTTATTTCTAATAACTCTACAAATAAGGTACTATTATCCCATTTTACAGATAAGTAAACCAAAGCCTAGGGATATTTAATTGCCCAATGTCAATGGTTAGAATACAGTAGAATTAGGATTAGAATGAAGACAATCTGCTTTTAGATGGCCAGTCTAAACCAGTTTGCATACTGTCTTATAAACCTGAATATATAACCTGCCTACTTAAAATGTTTCAATGACTTAATTTTATGTGAAATCTTTAATATGCCTTATGAAGTTTTCAAAGGTCTGGCCCCTATCTATCTCTCTGGCCTTATCTCTGTTCACACTCTATAAAATTGCCACGCTTTATCTCACCCTTGAGCTATGTGCTATTTCCTTTGACTTTTAACACCACACCCTACCCCACCACACCTATTCACCCCCTGGATGATTGTGAACAAGAAATATTTCAGAATACAAAGATGAGAAATCCTTTGTGTCATTTGCAGCACAGCAATATGTATTCTTTCTTCTACAACTCTCATGCAACTTTACTGTAACTGTTTATAGTTAATTGTTTGTGTCCCCCATTGGATGGCAGATTCCCCCAAAACAGTAAATAGGTTTACTTTATTCATGGGTATATCCATGAGGCCTAGCACAGGGCTGGCACAGAGCAGGCATTCAAAAGCTATTTTTGATGAATAACCAATGAATGCCTAATAAAATAAAAGGCAATTTTGCTTTTAGGCTGGAAGATCTTTCAAGTAAAGCCTCAGTATGATAACTATTTAATTCACCTATAATTATTAGGTTGAGGCATATGAAATTGCCTACTTCTGAGTAAAAAATTATCAACTATTAGCAATTTTAATATGGCCAAATCTAGCATGTTTCCAGCCTTATAATTCAAGAAATCTTTAGAACTCCCTACACAGATATGACTTACAAAACTTCATTAGAGGGGAAATGACTTCACAAAGATGGGATTAAAGGACTTAAAATTATTTTCACAAACAGTAATTTAAAGGGACCGACTATAGCAATTGCTATAAGGAAACAGACAATATAGAACTAAAGTCCACTCACAACCTATTTTCTTATACACCCGCATAGCAAGAAAACTCAGTAGTGAAAGAGTGAAATTATGGCCTATTTTGGGAGGCAGAACTCAAACACGCTATCTGATTTTCCAGAATGCTAAAGCTTAAAGGAAAATTAACCACTTACTTCAGCAGTATCATTTCAGAGAAAAGAAAATGAATGGTCACAAGTACAGAACCTCATTTGAGTTCACATAAGCTACTGGCAGAGCTGAGGGTAGTACTCAGGTTCCTGAACTCCATGGCCAGCAGTCTTTAGACTAAATTGATACTCTTTTATTTGCTGGGTATCCACAAACAGGTTCTTATGATTAAATATTATTTGATCCTTGCCTATTACCAAACCTACCAGAGAGAAGCAGCCCCGCTGGTGTAGTGGTGTCATGCAAGATTTCCAAATCTACCAGAGAGAAAATTTTAATTAAAAATCAAAACAATCTGCGTAATAATAAAATTATAATTAGATATTTAAATTATTTTTCCAGGCTACCAAAATGTGGCTGGGCATCCAGGGCTTCCCTTGGGTAATTAGAAATGTGAATATTGATTATAGGGATTTGCTACTAGTTTAGGTTCTGGTTAAAGCTTGCAATTCATCACAAAAGATTCTTACCAGTGAAGCTGAAAATCAGTACAGAAAATAATGCAAATAAGTTTCAGAGGAGACACAGCCAATTGGATGGAAGTTAAGAGAAACAACAGAATATACTGCCATTTCATTATTTCCTCATTAGCAAAAGGATATTGCTGAAGAAGCAGTTTTGATGTAAATTTCTTCTAATAAGAACTAAATTAAAAACAAAAAAGGCCTACCAACATAAAAGGTAAAATGTAGCCAAAGAACAGACAGAAGAGGATTCTAGAAATTGGAAACCAGAAAGCGCCTTCTTTCCCCCTCATTCTCAACTCCAATTTACTTGATTCACCAGATCCAAACACCTGTAGGAATTACAGGCAACTGGAGGTAAGAGAGGCCACAGGATTTAAAATCAGTGTGGTTTATTTGTAATAGAATACTCTCAGCAATTAAAAAAAAAAAAAAGAGCTATGCAGTAGAGAAAGATAAACTATATCATACCACTTCAAAAACCCAACAAACACTGAAAACAAACAATAAAAAGGAAAGAAAGGAAGAAAACATTTAAAACGATCACACAAAAATCAATAAAATGCCAGGAGTAAGACAATATCTCTCAATAATGACCCTAAATGTAAACAGATTGAATTCGCCACTCAAAAGACATAGAGTGGCTGAATGGAGTAAAAAACAAGACCCTACTATATGCTGTCTACAAGAAATTCACCTCACCTGTAAAGACTCAACAGTCTAATAGTGAAGGGATGAAAAAAGTTATACCATGCAAATAGAAACCAACAACAAGAGGGATTAGCCATTCTTATATTGGATAAAACAGACTTTAAATCAACTACTATAAAAAGAAATAGGGTCATTATATAACGATAAAGGGATCTATCCAGCAAAAGGATATGATAATCATAAATGTATATGCACCCAACATTAGAGCACCCAGATACATAAAGCAAACCTTATTGTATCTAAAGAAAGAGACAGACTGCAAAACAATAATAGCTGGATCTCAAAACCCCTCTCTACAGAATATACATTCTTTTCATCAGCAAATGGAAGATTCTCCAGGATAGGCCACATGTTAGGCCACAAATCAAGTCTCAACAAATTTTAAAAAACTGAAATCATTTCAGGTATCTTTTTAGATCACAACAGATTAACTGGAAATCAGTAACAAGCAAGACTCTGGAAACTATGCAAATACACGGAAGTTAAACAACATACATCTGAATGACCTATGGGTCAAGAAGAAATAAACAGGAAATTGAAAAATTTCTTGAAAATAATGAAAATAAAGAAACATTATACCCAAACCTACGGGGCACAGTAAAAGCAGTACAAGAGAATTATATTGTGATTAATACAAGAAAAGAAGAAAAAGACTCCAAACAAACAACATAACTATATACCTCAAAGAACTAGAAAAATAAGAACAATCCAACCCCAAAATTAGTAGACAGAAAGAAATAATTAAGATCAGAGCAGAATGAAATGAACTAGTTCTAAATGAAATAGTTCAAAGAAAGGTACAAAAGATCAAAAAAACAAAAAGTCTTTTTTAAATCAAAAGATAAACAAGACAAACCATTAGCTAGTCTAACTAAAAAAAGAAGAAAGAAGACCCAAATAACACAAATCAAAAGGAAAAAAGGAGACTTTACAACAAATACCACAGAAATACAAAGAATCTGTAGAAACTATTATGAACAATTTTATGCCAACAAATTTGAAAATCTGGAGGAAATGGATAAATTTCTGGACATGTACAAACTACCAAGACTAAACGAAGAAGACACAGAAAACCTCAATAGACCAATAACAAGCAATGAGATTGAAACAGTAATCAGCAGTCTTCCAATAAGGAAAAGCCCAGGATTGGATGGCTTCACTTCTCAATTCTACCAAATCTTTAAAGACTTAATATAAATCCTTTCCAAACTATTCCACAATATGAAACAGCAGCCATTCTCCAAACTCATTCTGTGAGGCCAGCATCACCCTTATACCAAAACCAGACAGAGATACAACAAGAAAAGAAAACTATAGGCCAATATCCTTGATGAACATAGAAGCAAAAATCCTTAATAAAATATTAGGAAACAGAATACAGCAACACATCCAAAAAAAAAAAAAAATTACACATCACGATTAAGTGGGATTAATCCCAGGGATGGATGCAAGGATGGTTCAACATATGCAAGTCAATAAATGTGACACACCACATCAGCAAAATCAAGGACAAAAACCATATGATTATCTCAACAGACAATGAAAAAGCACTTGACAAAATTCAACATCATTCATGATAAAGACTCTCAACAAATTAGGGACAAAAGGAAAGTATCTCAACACAATAAAAGCCATACATGACAAACCCACTACCAATAGCATTCTGAATGGGGAAAAGTTGAAAGCTTTTCCTTTAAGAACAGGAATGAGACAAGGACTCTCACTCACATCACTCCTGTTTAATATAGTATTACAAGTACTAGCCAGAGCAATCAGGCAAGAGAAACAAAGAGCATCTAGATAGGAAAAGATGAAGTCATATTGTCCTTGTTTGCAGATGATATGTTCCTATATATAGAAAAACTTAAAAAGACTCTACCAAAAAATGTCCTGGAGCTGATAAATCAATTCAGTAGAGTTGCAAAATACAAAATCGTTATACAAATATCAGTAGTGTTTTTATACACTAATGATGAAATAGCAGAAAAATAAATTAAGAAAGTCCACATATAGTAGTTACAAAATATATATATATATATATATATATATATATATATATTTAGGAATAAATTTAACCAAGGAAGTGAAAGATCTCTACAATAACTACAAATCACTGCTGAAAGAAATTAAAGAGGACACAAAAAGATGGCAAGACATTCCATGTTCACAGATCGGAAGAATTAACATGATGAAAATGTCCATACTACCCAAAGTGATCTACAGATTCAGTGCAATCCCCATTAAAATACCAATGACATTCTTAACAGAAATAGAAAAAACAATCCTAACATTCACATGGAACAACAAAAGACCCTGAATAGCAAAAGTAATCCTGAGCGAAAAATATACAGCTTGGAGGCATTATACTACCTGACTTTAAAACATACTACAGAATTGTAGTAATTAAAACAGCATGGTGGTGGCATGAAAAGAGAAACACTGACCAATACGACAGAATAGAGAACGCAGAAACCAACCCACATGTTTACATCCAACTGATACTTGACAAAGGCACCGATAACATACATTGATGAAAGGACAGCCTTTTCAGTAAATGCTGCTGGGAAAACTGGACATCCATACATAGAAAAATGAAACTAGACCTGTACCTCTCGCCATATACCAAAATCAACTCAAATGGATTAAATATTTAAAAGTAAAACCTGAAACTATAACACTCTTAGAAAGAATCATAGGGAAAACACTTCAGGATATAGTACTGGGCAAAGACTTTATGAACAAGAATACAAAAGCACAGGGAACAAAAGAAAAAATAAACAAATGGGATTATATCAAACTAAAATGCTTCTGCACAGAAAGGAAACAGTCTACAGAGTGAAAAGACAACCTACAGAATGGGAGAAAATATATGTAAACTATGTATCCAACAAGAGATTAATATCCAGAATATACAAGGAACTCAAACAATTTAACAGTAAAAAAACCAAATAATCTGATTTAAAAATGGGAAAAAGGGCAGAATAGACATTTCTCAAAGGATGGAATACGAACTGTCAAGATGTACATAAAAAAATGCTCAGTATCACTAATCATTAGGGAAATGCAAATCAAAACAACATTAAGATATTATCTCATTCCAGTTAGAATGGCTATTATCAAAAAGACAGAGAATGACAAATGCTGGCAAGGATGCAGGGAAAGGGGAACCCTTCTACACTGCTGGCTGGACTGTAAATTAGTATAGCCTTTATGGAAAATAATATGACAGTTTCTCAAACTACCGATAGAACCACCATTCGATCCAGCAGTCCCACTACTGGGTATACCCCCACAGGAACGGAAATCATGCTCCAAGGGAAACCTGCACTGTCATGTTTATCACAGCTTTATTTACAACAGCCAAGAGTTGGAACCAACCTAAATGTCCATCGACAGACAACTGGATAAAGAAAATGTGGTATATATACACAATGGAATCATATTCAGCCATAATGAATTCTGCCATTCATAGCAACATGGATAAACTCAGAGAAAACTATGTTAAGCGAAATAAGCCAGGCACAGAAAGAGAAATATCACGTGTCCTCACTCATAAGTGGGAGCACAGGAGGGAGGAAGGAAGGAAGGGAGGAAGAAAATAATAACAATATGTTGAACTTTCAGAAGGAGAGAACAGAACTGTGGTTATTAGGAGGAGGAAAGGGGGAGTGGGAGGGGGGTTAGGGAGAAATTGGTTAGTGGACACAAAGAATGAATGTGTTTTGTAATGACAGATATGCCAACTATCCTGACTTGACCATCATACATTGTACACAAGTACTGATAGTCAATCCCAGAAATATGTATAATCAATTACGTTTCCAAAAAATGTATGTATATATACAGTTTATTTGGAATAACTAAAAAAACGAACGAACAAAATACCCCAAAAAGAATAATCAAAACTAATCTAAGGAGAGAACAGTCAGAATAGTGATTACTTTGGTTATGTAGTAGCAGTGGTTATAACTGGGAAGAGACAAGAGTAACTATTTGGAGTGATGGATATGTTCTTGCTCTTGGTAGTGGTCACAGCAGTGTATTTATATGTAAAATGTCATAGAGCTGTATACTTTAAATGTCCATATTATGTCTTATGTAAATTACAGCTTGTTATAAAAATAAATTTTATAAATTTAAAAAGTAGTCCGTCCCCCAAAGAATTTTCAGAGTAAGTTAAAAAATATCAATTACCATTCCCGTACAATGATAACTATTATTTCCAGGAAGACAGAAAAGTAAAGCAATACCAACTTACATTGGACATCACTGTAGTTGTAAAAATAAATATTCACCAATATTATGATCATTAAATAATTTGTATTTTCTGATCATCTATCAGCAATTTAAACTAATAAACATCCATTAAAAAACCTTTTAAGGTTCTAGCCATATGCATACTAAAAGTTTAATGTGAAATATACAGTGCATGTCTCCAGTATACACAAATCACTAATCAAATATGTTAGATTTTGTTAGGAGATGGTCTTTTACACATCATATAACTACCAGTTTCCTTTTCTAGAAACAGATGACACTATTTTCATGGAACAAGAAAGACAGAATCTAATCTATCATATAGACACTTCTTGTCTTTAAATTATCTGTATAAATAGTGTTACCAAAAGTATTTAGTTTAAAGCAGTAAACCTAAAAGAAGTCAATTTTGGCCAAACATTTCAAAGGACTTCAAAACAGGAACAAGAAAGATAAGTGTTACAAATCCAAACTATGATTTGCCAACAAAAGAAAATAACCAACGAGGCGTACTTTGCTAGCTATACGTCACATAACCTCATTCCTCAACGCCTCCATTCATACCAGTACAAGGCTCTTCCCATCCTTCCCTGCCTGGGGAGCTCTTGGCTGGAACCTATCTCAAATGTTATATTCCTGGTAAAGACTCCCCTATTCTCCCAGGCTGAAGTAATCACTTCTTCTTCAGACTGTTTCCACTATGCTTTTTCAGACACATTGTATCATATGACAGTTAATTGCTTTTGTGTTTGACCTTCTAACTTCAGCACTGTGGTGGTAGTGCTCTCAACAGGCACTCAAACGCTGGTTCAACAACTATACCAACATAATGGAAGGAATGAGAATATTACTTCTTGAAACAAAAAACATCTGTCCAGAAAGAAGATGATGAGAAGCAATACTAACATTCTGAGGCTATAAAAATCATTGTTTGGTGAGGAAAGTTCTTGTCTCATGTTTAAATGCTGTTCTTTCCCTATAAGGTGTTTTTTAGTTTTTATTTTTTAAATAATAGCTTTACAGAGATATTATTCATACCTTATAAGGTTTTAACATTTTTTTTAAAGGTTCTACCTTTTGTCACATTGAAAATATTTCACATATTGCTGAGGATTCTGAGCAATCCATTTGTAACCCAGGTTTGGGATTTGCATACCATCGGAGAAACTGCTTCCTAAAGATAACACTTCAAGAATTTGAGAAGATGAAAACTAAAATCAGTAAGATGGGCTCAAAGGCACAAAACATTGCCTAACCTTGCATAAATGACTTTAAATCCTGTATGCTTGTACAAGGAATAGTTTTTCTCACTTCACTTGCAAAACCTTGAGGAAACATGAACTTGAGAAGGAGATACTGTAAAAATGAGGATTTTTTATTTCAGAGGAAAGAGCTAAAAGGGAATATGGCTTAAGATTACAGAATTATTTTCCTCTAATTGCAGACACCAGAACTAGGCAGGCCTTCCCTACCAAAAGTACATTTCTGTGAAATGTAAGAAGGATTAAAATAAACAAAATAAAGTTTTTACACATTGGATATAGCACAACTGATCTGAATAAAACTGTAATTACAGTCAAAAAGGATTTAGATACACAATAGGCTAGAGGACATCCCTTGCGTCTGAAGTGAAGTCAGTCAAGGGAGAAAACCTTATGCCTTCTCCTTTGTGCTAACAGAAGAAACACCTTTGGGCTAGAAGTATAACAGTTCTATACTTACATCAGGTAAGGAAATTATAAACAATTCTTGGAAATCAAATAACCACAATGATCTTTTTATTACAGATCTCTAAAAGGACTAATGCTGAAGCTGAATTATCATTCCCTTACCTTTGTGATGAGAATTCGGTATTTTTCTACCAGGTGGTCATTGTTGTGACAGCCTGCTAGCAGCTGCCATACTTCTCCTCGAAGAGCTTCAGGGACACCGTTTCTTACTAAGGACGACAACTGCTTTGGTCTCACACTCAAGTTGAGATGCCTTAAAATAAAGCCATGATCCATAAGTTCATTAAAAAAAAGATTCTCTAGACAGTGTTATTTTTATGAAAACTAAACTAAATAACTGATGAAGACTTTATAAGGTAACATACTAATAAAGAAAAAAAAGTGCTGTTGAATTAGATAACTATAAGAGATTGGGTGAAGGAAAGAATAAAAAGCTACATGGATTCTGCAAACTGATTCCTAAGCATCTTTAAATTATTACCGTACTTTAAAAAAACAAAAAACAAACAGCGGAACTGGAAATGACACATGATGCTTTATGGTTGTGGCTTATGTAAGAAAGACAGCAAAATTTGAATCAATGGGTACATAGTTAAAGACAAGGGCTTGGGCTGACATCAAAATTGACAAATTGTTTATTTACATGTTCTAGGTTACAATAAAATATTTAAGGTATGTCTTTAGCAGTTTTTATACCTGCTTTCAGTAACTTTTCTGAATGTCTGCCATGGCTAAGAATGTTTCCACTGTACTACTATAACAGTAAAACACGTTATTAAAGTCTTCGGGTTTCATTTAGCTCATCTATAAAATGGGGAAAATAAAACTTGTCTTGAAATGTTGGTATAAGTTTACAAAGTGCTTTTCCATGCAGCATATCCTATTTGATCCTCACAACCACCACCTGAGGAAGATGGTAGTATCTCCAGTTTTACAGATGGAGAAAGAAGTTCAGAGAGGTTGATTAAATGATTGAGGTTGTCCTCAAACTCTGGAGACCAATGAATGCTCTATCTGTTATATAACAACTGATTTGTGATTTGACAGCCACCATTACTGAATTACAAAGCAGGATTCTGACACAGAAAAACTCCTGTGACTAAGATTTAAGCAGAAGTTACTGATACAAAACAACCACTACCAAATTATGACAAAGCCTGAGACTTTTCTCAAAATGTTCCTAGTACATTTAAAAATGATTAACTCTGTGATAATGGAACCCTAATGTGAGAGCTATAGAAAATTCAATAAAGGGGCCGGCCCGGTGGCGCACTGGATAGTGCACCGCTTGGGAAGCGCAGCGGCACTCCCGCCCGAGGGTTCGGATCCCACATGCAGACCGGTTCCCGCTCACTGGCTGAGCGAGGCGCGGGAGCAACGCCGAGGGTTGCGATCCCGTTGCCGGTCCCCGGTCCGGTACGGGGGCAACACTTCGGGTTGCAATCCGTTGCCGGACACGGAAAAAGACAAAAGACAAAAAAAAAAAAAAAAAAAGAAAAATAAATTTCAATAAAGTTTTGTCATTGCTTAGATAGAAAAATTTATGAAAGTTGGAGAGCTGTGAGCAGAAAGAACAAAAGTAGTTCTGATACTTAATTCAAGGGTTGGTACACTATGGCCTGTGTGCCAAATCCAGCCCACCACCTGTTTCTGTAAATTAACTTTTATTGAAACATAGCCATGCTTATTTGTTTAGGTATTATTTATGATTGCTTTTGCACTACAACAGCAGAGCTGAGTAGCTGCAACAGACCATTGGCCCACAAAGGCTAAAATATTTACTGTTTGGCCCTATATACAAAAAGTTTGCTAACTATAGCTTAATTTCTATTGGTAAAATTACTTTGAGAATAATTTTATATCACCAATGATATTATATTTATCCAATTCAGCATACTATTTTATACTGACACTTCTCTTATCCACTAAAAGTCATATTAAAATAAACTTAGAGAATTAGAGCTCAATGAAACTATATGGCCACTAAAATCTAATGCAGAGTTAAATAAACCACCTTTGGGATCAGACTTAATGGGGTTAAAAATTCTGGCTCTGCCACTTACTAACTAGAATGGCTTTAACCTAGGAGCCAGTTTCCTCATTTGTAAAAATGAATACTAGTTCATAAGCCTGTTACAGTTGAAACAGAGCACATAAGTTAGCATAGTGCCAAGCATACGGCAAATTCATTAGTTCTTACTACAGTTACTACAACTACAACAATGACATCCATTGTTTTTAATTTGCAATAATCCTGAATGATAGTTTTACAGACTTTTATTTCCTAAATGATGAAACAGACTCAGAAGAGTTAAGTGACTTGCCCAAGACCATACACCTTGGAAGTAGAAGAGGTAGGATTTGAAGCCAGGTCTACCAGGTTCTAAAATTCCATAATATTATACAATGTTTCTTATCCACAGAACACATAATGGGAAAAAAAATAATGATGAATTGAAGGAGAGAGACTATGGTTTTATATCTGAAGATACCACTAAAACAAGCAAAAACAGTTTAAACACCTTGAAGATGGAAACTTAGTTAATATATATGAGGAAATGTGGGCTGGTCAGTTAGTTAGAGCGTGGTGCTGGTAACACCAAGGTCCAGGGTTCACTCCCTGTATCAGCCATCAGTCAAAGCAAAAAAAAATTTGTGCGAGTGGGAACACATAAGTTAATCAAATAAATAACAAAATAAATAACAAGTCTTGATAAGTTCCAAGTCATTCTATAAAATGCTGGTGAATTCATCTAATAAAATCTAATTCTACAGTCTAAATGTTACATCTAAATGATTTTAAACATACTATTATGTAACCATGTCAAGACTAAATTACATTTCTGTTTTAGAGCAGAACCTTTTTTATACAGATGAAATTTCTGCCAGCAGCAGCCCAAACACTCCAAATTCACTGAACTGAAAATATAATTGAGATAGGAGCATCAGCAGTTTTGTCTCCTGATTATAAAGAAATGCCAAAAATATGAGAACTATTCCCCTGGGGGTTTTTGTAGAGTTCATTTATTAAAACTGTTTGTGTAAAGACAAACCATGCTTTGGTTTACTCCCCCACTGTACACATTTGACATTTCCCAATGTGGAGAGTGTTTTGCCAGAAGTGTAAAGCATTATAAGAGTGCTAGAATCAGATGATGCCCATTTGTAGTCCTATCCCTTAAGGGCATGAAATAATTTTTTTTTTAATGCTGAGACACAGCTTTACTAAAAATAGAGTAAAAGAGTCTAACAGTTAAAACTTCTCAGAAAAATCAAATCCCAAAGTAACAGGCCCATAGGGAGCTTATATGACAACCCTGATGACTAGCACAACAGAAATAGAAAAGTGCTCAGATCATTTTCAAACTCAGCTTTTTTCAGCATATACTAGCATCCTACTCAGGGGAAAAAGGAAACTAAATAAATGTCTCACCAACCTGACTAACCAGAGTATCTCTGGTTGTGTTAAAAAATACCTGAAAGTAGTATATTTTTTTAGACAGCTATAGGATAGAGCTTAACACTGTTGTCAAGCTATCTCTTGAGCTGATGAGAAATTCATGAATATTATACAAAATTTAGTAGGAAAAGTAATTGATGGAGCAGGTAATATATACCATGCTTGTGACACTCTACTCTGTCATTCTAGGTAGTCATCGAAGATAAGGGAAAATCCTACTGTGGGTCTCTGCTGTGCTCTATGGATTGTGTGAATACCTCTAATCTTCCCTTATGATTGTGTATTGTCTTAATGTGTATTATCTTAACCAGTCAGTGGCTCCTAACCACTTCAAATTAAAGAACTATTTCCTATTTATTCTGTCCATGAATTCCATGCTTAGATAAATATTTTCTCTAGCAGTGAGAATTTATCAGGTTTCTGATAGCAAAAATTGATTTCACATCTCCATTACCTTTATAAACCTCTACAAATAGAGAGATTCTAGAATGAAAACCTCATACTTAGGTTTCTATTATTGGTTCCAAAATTGAATATTATAGTTAGCTAAGATCCTCTACCATAAAATGAGAATTGCTGATGAAAAGGAGAACTATTCTATCATAACTTACCATTTTGACAGCAGTTCTCCCCATGTTTCAAGAATTTTTTCTGCACATTCTTTGGATACATCACCAGATCCACTCAAGAGAGGCTCATCATTATCTTTAATAAACAAAACACACAAAAAAGGATAACAGAGGTGGCTATGCTGGCCAGAAGAATGACATGGGAATTTGAAAGGCTTTACTGAGAGCATAAAGACACGATTTCTCTTGTTTAGTATTTACATATAAAAACAAAGAAAATAAAAATGGTACTGGGGGGATGCTATTGTAACCTCTTTATCTTTTGCTTTCTGTAAAGGTCTATATTATGTCAGTCGCAGAAAAGAGCCATTTAATTTTAAAATTATAGTACTCCAAATATGGTATGTTTTCTCTCCATTTTCAAAGCAAACAGCTTTATCCATGAAAATATACATGTCTTATCTAAAACAGTTAAAAAATTTCAAACCACTTAAGTACCCAAACAATGGGAGATTATAAAATAGTTGAATACATGCATACAATGTAAGTGAATGATGACATTTATGTTTACATAATATGGTAAAATAACACATAATATAAAAATATGAAGAGCTTATCTTCACTATTATTTAACCAATGATACAAAACAGAAAACAGACTGGAATGAGCTATACAAAGACATTAACTATTACTGCCTCTGAGTAATGGAGTTATGATTGATATTTTCCCCTGCTCTTTTATGTTTTTATGACTTTCTAAATTTTCTATAATGGCATACATTAATTTATAATAGAAAGCACACAAATATTAAAAAGGACCAAAATAAGTCATTTTAAACTTAATTCAAATAATTAAGAAAAATAAATTTAAGAATTCACAGATTATAAGATATGAAGGTAGTGAAAAAAGTGACACTAATGAAGGCATGAAAGGAATCGAAAAGTATAATGAAAGCAGAGAAAAAATATGGACTAAGCTATCTACTTAATCCTTGTTTGTTGAACACTTGCAGAATTTCTAATTTTTTGCTACAAACAACATGAGGATGAATATATCTCATTGCTTTCATTGGGTATATGCCCAGAAGTGGACTTCCTGAGTTAAAAAATGTATATGTTTAAGAATTCTGAAATCTTCTGATGAACTACCTTCCAAAATTGTTCTACCAATTTACATTTCCACTAATTGGGTACAACAGTACTTGTTTCCATGTGTCCTAAGTAATGCTATTTCTAGATTTTGTTTTTGATTTTTTGGCTTAATCTGCCTAAACAAAGTTTGGATCTTTATACCTCTGATGATTGCACCATGAATTTGCAATCCTACTAGAAACAGTAATTATCTAAGAGCACTGATTTTAAAGACTCAGAAATCCATGATACTTATTAATAAACTTCTTTATATTACAATGCCTTGGACATTATCATCAGTTTTGACAGTGAGGGAAGAAGAAAGACTGAATGTCAGTGAGAGATCTTCTGTATATGGATGAATAAGGTAAAGAAGAGAGAAAGGCTCATGAGGGCCCTGAGGTAAATTTCCCCAACGTCACTTCCTTGACAAACTAGCCCTACATTCTAATTCCTCCAGTAATTTTCTACCCATTAAAATATCAATATATCACATACAACTTTTGGGGGAAAGTTGGCTATTAAAAATGTACTAAAATTTACAAGGAATGACAATTCCTTCAAAAGATTAGGATGCTTTCAACAAATTTAATAGCGATAGTTTGAAATCTGTGTTTAGAACCCCATCTGCCTAAGGTAGGGGTAGGGAGTGAGCAGGCATCCTCAATTTCAGAATGTTGCTTCTGAACACTTCCCTTTTATAACTGCTGCCTTCCTGCCAAATGTCCTATGGGTGAGAAGCCTCTCCAGGGGACTGTAGTCATTTCTTTCCAAGGAGCAAATAGATTACAACAAGGACAGGCTACCGTGGTCTGCAGACTGGGTTAGAGAGAATTAAAAGATGTCATGGCTACACAGTTCAGTCCCAGTTCTCCTGTCATTAGCTCTTCAGTATGGAAACAGATCCTAGGGGGGTTACCCATCTCGCTAATATTTACTGAGCACCTACTGCTACATACTAGGTATTAACAATACACACTAGGGAAACAAGGTAAGGCAAAAGCAGACACACGCTCTTCCTTTACAGAGTTTATGTTCTAATGTCCCCTAATTTTCCCATGGACTATCCATTTCCATCAGCCCTTATCTCTCCTTAGTTAAAACTGTCAGTAGAGGCTTCTGAACCCCTTCAAAAATTAAAAAAAAAAAAAAAAAAAAAAAAAAAAAAATCTATGCTTGCTACAGATTAGAACTAGGTATCAGTCCTGATGTCATCCGTTAGTTAAGCCCAAATTACTCAAAATCTATGGCACAGAGATTTGAGGATCTCTAGTTTCATAACAGAGTGTCTTCCTCAATTTTGGGTTCTTTTATTATTTTTATAAATTTGTTTTGTTTTTATCAGCAGCTGGCCACTACAGGGTTCAGAACCTGTGGGGTTTTTTTGTTTTTATTGCTGAGTTTAAGGGAAAAGAGTTATACAGACTTTTACCCATTCTGTCATCTTAACCAGTGTTGACCTAGAAGAGAATCTGTAAGTCTGAAGACTACCAGCTTTATATAGCAGACAGTCACAGACAGTGTGAGTAATTCCACATGACTTCAACTGGCTCTGCAGGGGAACTCTAAACTGCATCTCTGACTTCAAAAACAATACATGTTTATATTGCTTTCTTTGCACTTCAGAATGCTTCATGTGAACTAAATTTAAGAGATGATGATAGTACAGCTCAAACTGTGGACTCATAGCCCTTGATTCAAATCCTGACTCTGCCAACTTCTAGGTGTGTGACCTTGGGCAAATTGATTTTTCTGAGATCCCATTTCTTTATGTGCAAAATGAGGATAATAATAAATTCTACTTTTCAGGATTATTGTTAGAATTATATAAGATAAACAAAGCACTTGCCTACCACATATTAAGCATCTGTAATTAGTAGCCATTAATATTACTAATAAATGATCTTATGTTGATTAATCACAAGAACAATACGAGTTATAGGGAACAACGGGAATCCAGAGTCAGTGCTTACTCTAAATTTGAAAAAAGTAAGTATAATCAAGGATATGTATTTCTTTCAACCAAATCAATTATTCCTGCCACCTCCATGCCTTTGTTAATGCAATTTCTTGGTCAGAAATGCCCAGATCAGCCCATTTATCCCTACTGAATTATCCTTACACTTTCAGCTCAAAAAGTACTCTTCATGATGCTCCACCACATTCCCTACAATGAAAAACGGATTCTCCACTACGAATTTCCGGAACACTTCCTGTGAACGTCACATAGATACATTCCTCATGTGACCTTATATCATAAACAACTTTTTTCATTAAAAATAAAGCCCTGGAACTAAGTTATAAGTTAGAAAATGACTCTTACTCACTTTTCAAAAAGAAAAGAAAACAAAAAGAGAAAAAGAAAAAAAGAACTGATTGATTCTTAATATTTATCACTGTGAAAACACACTCATATATAAATGTGTATATTTATATATATATTTGGTGAAAGGGTCATGTGTGGAAACCACATTCTGATAAGTGAAATTGTCCCTGTAAAATGAATCAGTTGAGGTGGAAACGTTTATTTAGGTTGAAAATTGTCACATCTGATCAAAGAAAATTGTCAAATTTGACCAAAACAAAAAAAAAGCTAAGACACCAAGCTAGAATTAAATTGATTTTTTAAAAAGCACAAATTATAGGGCCAAGCCCGTGGCGCAGTCAGGAGAGTGCGGCGCTGGGAGTGCAGTAGCGCTCCCGCTGCGGGTTCGGATCCTATATAGGGATGACCGGTGCGCTCACAGCGCTCATTGGCTGAGCGAGGTGCGGCCGGTCTCAAAAAGGACAAAAAAAAAAAAAGCACAAATTATAAACCTCGTTTTTCTATTTTGATTACAAGTATCTTAAAGAAGGTCCAACATGAATCATTTTTAAATCTTTTAGCTTCTTATATATAGAAGACCCTCCTAAATATTCACTGAATGAATTCCAAATGCTGTGTAACATTATCAATCCTCTAATAAAATTTTAATTGTCTGCATAGTCCTCCATCCCCCAAAATAAGTTAAGCTCTCCCTGTAATTTACCTTCCTCTTCATCATCTTCTGGAGGAGAAGGTATCATTGAACTTTGAGATCCAGACTGTGGCAGGCGAACTGAAGGACTGGCTGTGGTTTTCCTCCTCTCTCTTTCTGATTCACTTTCCAAGCATACAACTTCATATAAGGTGTCAGTATTATTCTTTCTCTCCTTTTGCTTTATCTTGAGGATGAAAAAAATATTATTTATTAAATAGTATAATTATCTATGTTTTTAATTAAGCACCACTTCTGATTTCACACAGGATGTAAGAATAAATGGCGTTTTTTGAATACCTTGACTAAATGTAACCTTTTCTAAATTGAAAAGCACATGTTTATATTTATAAACCTTTAGGAAAATAGGGCATTTACTGAGCACAACTCCAGTTCTGCAATTTTATTTGTATTCAAACTTTGTCATCAAATATCCAACTACCAATATTTAGTCAGTATAAACTAAAAAACTAAGTGTTCTGTATTTTCAAATTACTTTAGGGTATCCTTCAAGGTTTCCTATATAAAACCACACATGAAAAAGTACTTTAAAATATTCTACAACATAAAGTTTGTCTTCCTTCTGTGTTGTTTTTCCCACTTCTTTTGCTTAATTAAAATAGTGTAGGGAATTTTTTCATCAATTAAAAGCTACAACTCAGAGAGGGGGTGGGATGGTGGAAGAGGTGAATGGAAGAGAAAAATTCGATACCATAAAAATTTTGGTAACTCTGATTTATATTTTGGTTTTATTCTGAGGCAAACACATAACAGTTTAAACTGACCTAAATTAAAAATTAAGAACAGGACTATAAAACTTTACCAGTACAATAAATATTTTAAGTACATTATTGCATATTATAGCCAGTTTGAGGAGGAGGAGAAAAAAGTAGAGTGAAACACAGAGCAGAAAGAAAATGAAGAACTGTAGAAAAAGATACAGAGAAAACTATTAAGATGGCTATACCAAAGAGAAAGACACAACACTAAAGTCAGAAAAGGAGTGGGGAACATGAGGTTTATTAGCTACAGAAGTATCAGACAGAGCAGATTTTATGATCGCAATGTTCATTTGGGTTCTTAAAAAAAATTACCCCAATCCTGGAAGTAAGGCCAAAATAGTGGCAACATGTCCTTTCAATATCATCCTGAAGCACTGTTTAATACAGGAGTTGGTAAACTTTTCTGTAAAGGGCCAAATAGTAAATATTTTAGGCTATATGGGCTAGCCATCTGTCATAACTACTCAATTCTGCCATTATTGTGCAAAAGCAGCCAAAGGCAATAATAAGTGAGTATGGCTGTATTCCAATAAAACTTTATTTACAAAAACAAGATTTTTTTTTTGTGGGTCAGACAAGATTTGACCCACAGACTGTAGTTTGCTGACTTTGGTTTAACGTGCCCACTCAAGGATTATTTAATTTTCTAGAACAATATGCTATTTTTGACTTACTACTTACTATAAATTAAGGACTCAGACTCTGTGAAGTTACATATTAACCTAAAGATTTGTACCCAGGAGATATGCAAATGATTTCTGTCCAACAGAAAAGATAACCCAAAGGTTACCTATAGGACATTAACCAGTTTTGTTTCTAACCTAGCCATCTTATTCTAATATCCGCCCCCCCCGCCCTTTTTTAAAGGAAGAACCATATAAACCCAAGTTCATTAAATACTTGAAACCAGTTTTACCATCTTTCTGGTTACCTCATTAATTAATGAACTGAATTAAAATCTTTGGCACATATTCATCCTAAATTTGTAGTAATTATGATTTTAACTTTTAAAAATTATACTTTGAAATAAAACAGAATTTCAATTTTTTGTTTTCTTAAAAAGGACTTTTTGAAACATCAGCTAACTGCTACTTGAAATAGTTCAAAGACCAGCAATAGCTCTTTATCATTAAAAAAAATCCTGAGACTATATAAACATGATAACCAATGAAGTTCACCTAGAAATTCTTCTGTTAGTCATAGTAACCAGAGCAATATTGCCTTTTGAAGTCAGATAAATATAGAGTCAAGAACTGGACCCTGCTTTTAAGTCAGGAACTCCAGCTATGACAAAAATATTGTTAATTGTTGAAGCTAGATAAATAGTACATGGGGGGATTCATTATACTATTTTTTAATTTCTATGTATATTTTAATTTTCTATAGTAAAAAGCTTTTTAATTTATAAATACATTATAATACATATAAGTTTTATGTATCACATACAACTTTTATGTATCATATATAACTTGTTTTAAAATACATGTTATAATATTAAAACACATATATAAATTATAAATATAATTATAATAAAAAGCACTTTGGTAAGACAAAGAAGTAGACTAGAAAAAAATGGAAAAACATCCCACGTTACTGGGTTAGATGACTCAACACCATTAAGATTTCAATCCTCCCCAATAAAAATACCAGTAATTTTTTCCCAGAGCTAGACAAGTTGAATCTAAAGTTTATATATATATAAAGTAAGAATACACAGGAAAACCCATGAAAATGAGTACTTGAGGAGGAGCTACCCAAATATTATAAAACCTCATAAAGTCTATATAATTAAAACTGTGGTAATGATGCAAGTCAAATGGAACATAATATAAAGAACAAAAAAAGGTCCAAATACACAAAAATTTCACATATAATAAAGGTAGCATCTGAAATCACTGGCAGGGGGGAAGTCAGAATTTAAATAAATGGTGTTGGAACAGGTGGATGGCTATTTTGAAAGAGATTAAATCAGATCCAAATGTTTACACTATATGCCAGAGTATACGGGAATTAAAATATTAATGAACGATAGATTAAAAGTAGCGAAATGAAATCATATAATAGAAAAAAATGTGTAAATTGCTTCATAACTTTGCAGTGAGGAAAGCCTTTCCAACCCTAATCCCAAATCCAGAAGCTTCAAAGGAAAAAAATTGATAAATTCAAGTACATAAAAACTGCATGTCAAACCCAAATTGAATCACCATAATTCAAGTCAAAAGACAAGTGACAAAATGGGAGAAGTATTTGCAACTCTAATCTCAAAGGGTTAATTAATTTCTCAAATATAAAAAGCTTCTAAAAATTAAGAGGAGAAAGACCAAAATCAAAGAGAATAATGAGCAAAAGATATGAATAGGAAATTCACAGAAAGTAATCCTTAAACATAAAAAAAAAAGCTTAACCTTCATTAGAAGTTGAATTAAAACTATCCTTAGATACCACTGCTCCACCTATCAGATCCTTAAGATTGACAACATACTCTTGACAAGCCTTGGCGAAACAGGTACTCTCATACCCTGCTAATATCTATGGTCACAACCTCTATGGAGGGGAATTTGGAAAATATAACAAAATTACATATGCACTCACCTTACGTGTGATTCTACTAAGAGAAATCTATTTTAAGATGAACTTTCATAAAATCAACACAGCACACGCACAAGGTTCCATACTGCAACATTATTTGGAATAGCAAATGACTGGAAAACAATCCAAGTTATCAATAGAGGACTGGTTGAAAAGATCATGATTTATCCAAACAACATAGTACTATGTAGCCATTAAAAAAGAATGAGGGGGCTGACAGGTTAGTTGAGTTGGTTAGAGCATGGTGCTGGTAACACCATTGCTCAGGGTTTGAACAATCTCTGTACCAGCCAGCTGCCGAAAAAAAGAATGAGAAAATCTCTATGTATTGATGTAGAGTCTGGGATATATGAAGTTAAAAAAGCAAGATATAGGGCCGGCCCGGGGGTGCACTGGATAGTGCGCCGCTTGGGAAGCGCGGCGGCGCTCCCGCCCGAGGGTTCGGATCCCACATACAGACCGGTTCCCGCTCACTGGCTGAGCGAGGCGCGGGAGCAACACCGAGGGTTGCAATCCCGTTGCCGGTCCCCGGTCCGGTACGGGGGCAACACTGAGGGTTGCGATCCGTTGCTGGACACGGAAAAAAGACAAAAAAAAAAAAAAAAAAAAAGCAAGATATAGAACAGTATATATA
>NW_007729103.1:105164-157747 GCF_000696425.1 Galeopterus variegatus
ACGGAAAAAAAAAAAAAAAAAAAAAAAAAAAAAAAAGCAAGATATAGAACAGTATATATAGTATGCCAATTTTTATTTTAAAGGGGGATTAAAAGTATACAGGAGTGGGCCGGCCCGGTGGCGCACTCGGTAGAGTGCGGCGGCGCTCCCGCTGAGGGTTCGGATCCCATATAGAGACCGGTCCGCTCACTGGTTGAGCGCGGTGCAGGCGTGACACCGAGGGTTGCGATCCCGTTACCGGTCACGAAAAAAGACAAAAGGAAAAAAAAAAAAAGTATACAGGAGTATTTTATTATCTTCACAAAAAGAAAATTAAGAAGATAAACCAGAAACCAATAACAATTATTACCTATAGGGATAAGTTTAAGGAGAGATACAGATGGAAGCAAAATTTCTGAGTATATATTTTTCCATAATTTTGACTTTTATACCATATAAATATTTTACACAAAATAAAATAAACAAAGGAAAAAAAAATACCAAAGCCCCTAAATTGAAAATAAATGGAAACAAATGAACCTGACTATATGTCAAATGGTAAAAGAACCACAATGAAAAAGAATAATTCCAAGTAACTTTTGAACAGTACCAAATTTGTAATCTTACTGGAACATATTCAAAGGACAAAAAGAAGTTCCATAAAATCTTATATTTCAGTTTTATTATTAATTGCAACACTGATATTTTGAATTTTTTGATGAAAATAAAGCAAATTAATTACTGTTAGTATAATTAAGGTATTAAATGTAAAAAAAGAAAAAATAAATAAATACAAAAAAAGAAGCCCCTGTAATGTTAAATTACTATTGGAAATATGTGAACTCAACTGATTCAAGCAAGGATCAATGAATGCTAAAATCATTAGTTAAAAAGTTAAGAAATAGTATATTGCCAAAGTATCACCCCAAAGATCACTTGCTAAATGCAAAGAGAAAACCCTACTTTTGTAAAGGAGAGATCACCTTAACCAAGTGATCACACTTCTTATCAGAAAAAGTGGAACAACCTGATATTATGCACATCCTGATTTAGCATTGTAACAGCTCTGGTATATAAAGCATATTGATATTTTTATCTTGAAAGGTACAGCAGTTTAGTGTGCATGTACACACACACACACACACACACACACACACACACACACACACATACATACACATGCACAAAGCAAATGGGAATAAAAAGCCCAGGTTATGATTATGGTTATACTAACCACTTCTCTGTATGACCCTGTCCATATCACTTAGTCTTTCAGACATCAGCATCTTCATTTATAAAATAATCATTTTACAAAAAGATTTTAAGTTCCCTACAGTTTCTTTAGCAATAAAAATTGGATGATTTTATATTGCTAAGAATACTTAGTTGGCCTTTTGTTTACCTTGTGTCACTGCTGAAAAATCTAGTCTTTAGACCATTTTCTTCCTCTTTCAATAAATGGTACCTGAATATTTAAATCCAAGAAAACAATCTTTCTTCGCTACTAATTTTAAGTTTCTTCTCTAATATGATGCCATCTTAATAGAACAATCCCATGGAAGGGAAGGCTTCCGAGCTAAAAAGGGAATTACTGAGTCATCAGACAGTTTTACTGAAAGGAAAAAGAACCAAGTTTGAAACATGTATTTTAAAGAACATTTCCATAATTGTTTTCCCATACAATGGCAAAAAACAAAAACCAACAAACAAAAACCAGAAACACCTGTATATTTTAAAATTTTGCTCTGTAGCACTGTTTCCTTTACAGTCTAATGAGAACTGAAAAGGGCTACTATTTTAAATTATGCTTTATGTAAATCCTAAAGATGGTCTTACAGGAAAAAAAGACAAAAGTAGCATGTTTCTATAGAAAGATTCCTGGCTGAGACTCTTAGAAGGCTTATATACGTGTCTTGTTCACACAACATCTCATAAAATCTACTGTTTTATATCTTTAGAACTCAGTTTCCTCATCTATCAAACAAGAATACTATTTATCGTCGTTGGATCACTGTGAAAATTACGTAATACAGAAGTGAAAATAGCTAGTACAGTGATTATCACAGTAAGACCTCAGTTAGTGGTAGCTATTATTATTCCTTAATGCCATGAACATAAAGGAGGGAATAAATTTAGTTTATTAAGTTATAACGGATAAGATTAACAGTGTTGTAAGTACTCTAGATAGTAAAAACTTACTCAAATTCTTCACACTCTACCTCTTTTCCCACTCCCTATCTGCCCTGCCATGCCCCGCCCACCCCATCCCCAAACAAATCTTACCCAAATAAAGAGAAAAATTAAAGATTATTATCAGGAATTTCCTGCCTTCCTCTCAGATTCCACATATATACTTCTGTTTTGAGCAAAGAAAATATTGAGAACTCAGTTTATATTTAGTTTGTAACCTTAACAGAAGACTCTAGTCTGTCAGGCTACGTCTCAGGTATATTTTTGGCTAGCTTACCCCATCGAGCCATTTTTTAGCCTAACTACAATTAAATAAAAAAACTGAATAACATACTACATTATAATATTTTTAAAAGTTTCATGAAATTAAAACTAAACAAATTTATTTCCATGAAAAGATATATTAATCTAGACTCAACCACAAAAGTAATATTCCTGTAAATCCATGCAGTCTTTGAATCCAAGGGAAACGCAAGATCAGTGGAATTTTATTTATGTTCACTAAAATAAAATTAAAAAGACAGAACTCAAAGAGAATACTTTTTTACATTAAAATTTGCACTAAAAAATATTATACAATTAATTTCTACTTATCTCTTCCTCTAGAAAGTTTAAGGAGAGGGAATGACTTAAATGAGTGAATCATTCCCTTTCACTCCTTAAACTTTCAGTGATGCTCATAAGTTGGTTAAATTTCTAAAGAATTCTTCCCTGTGGGCTGATCCTCCATCTAAATAATCAATGCTGCTCTGATTTCACGACTAAGTGTTTTTTATTATTTTCTGTGTCCCACGGAGGTTCCACAGTCCCTGTCAATAATAATAGCTAAAATATATGGAGAACTTAACCATGTACTGGGAACTATTCCAAATGTGTTGTATAGTTTTTCATTTAATGTCACAATAACACTGTGAAGGAGAGTCTGTTATTGCTGCCAGATTACAACTGAGTAAACTGAGACTCAGACAGTAGAAGGAACTTGCTCAAAGTCATAAAGCTTGTCAGTGTTAAGATCCATGTACCGACTCCAAATCCAAGTTTTAGATGATGACCCTATGCTAATCTTCTGCTCCCACCACACTGAATAGCTGGGAAAATAGTGCTGTGACTCATTTTTACTTTCTGTCTCTTAAGACAACATTGGAAAGAAATCTCTATCCCTGCTCTGCTTGTTTCCTTTTTCTAAATATACCTAATAGGGCTAACTTGGATATACTGGAATCAAAATTTCCACAGCTATGGAAAAGCGTATTCAAATAAATCCATATACAATACTATATATAATTTTATATAATAGAAAATCAAGATTACGTGTAATAAAATCAACCAAGCATTTGCAATTTAGGTCCTGATGACTTTGATTTCTTTCAAGGACTTCTGCTACAAAGAAAAGCAAAAACGAGGGCAGTAGGTGGTGGGGTAGTTGAGGGCCAAGAAAAGTTAAAAGAACATAACAGATTTTAGTTGCTGCCCACCACAGGAAAGACAGAGCACAAAGTTTGACTTTGATCAAGTTAACCATCAGATTAAAAGAAAAAAAAATTGATACCCTTTAGAAGAACATACCAGAATGCAAGGTCTCTACAATATATCACGTAAAATGTTTAACACATATCCAAAATTACAAGGCAGACCAATAAAACAAAACAAAACAAAAACAGGAAAATGTGACTCATCATACATGAGAATTAGCAGTCAAGAATTTCTAAAGTACATATATTGTAATCATACCCCAGGATGTAAAAGAAATCTTGCTCAAAATAAAAGAACAAACAGGAAATATCAATAGAAAACAGAAACTATAAAAAAAGAACTAAAATGACATTGCAGAAACAAAAAATACAAGATTTAAAATTTTTAAAAAATTCACTGAATGGGCATAACAGTAGATTGGAGATGACAAGAGTCAGTTAATTTTTTTTTTTTTTTTGTCTTTTTCCGTGTCCGGCAACGGATTGCAACCCTCAGTGTTGCCCCCGTACCGGACCGGGGACCGGCAACGGAATCGCAACCCTCGGTGATGCTCCCGCGCCTCGCTCAGCCAGTGAGCGGGAACCGGTCTGTATGTGGGATCTGAACCCTCGGGCGGGAGCGCCGCCGCGCTTCCCAAGCGGCGCACTTATCCAGTGCGCCACCAGGCCGGCCCCGAGAGTCAGTTAATTTTAAGACATGTTAATCAAAATATTCCATCTAAAGAAAACAGAAAAGAAACTGCAAAAAAACAGACCCGCAGAGATGTGTGAGATAATACCAAAAGATCTAAAATATTTGTAACGGGAATCCCATAAGACGAGAAAAGACAGGACAGGAAAAAAAGCTGAAAAAATAATGGGCCATATTTTCCCCAAATTTGGTTTAAAAAAATGTGCATGAATTTAAAAATTCAAGAAGCCCAGCAAATCCCAAACAGGATAAACAGAAAGAAAACCACGCCTAGGCACATCACAGTTAAATGTTTGAAAATCAAAGATAAAGAAATAATCTTAAAAACAGCCAGAGAAAAAGGACATAATCCATACAGAGGAATAACAATATAAATGAATACTGACTTCTAGTCAAAAACAAAGGAAGCCAGAAGAATGTGGAATGACATCTTTAAAGTGCTAAAAGGGTGGGGTGGGGTGGGGGGGGGAATCAACCCAGAATCCTGAATCTAGTGAAAATATCCTACTAGGATGAAAGTGAAATAAAGACATTTTCAGGTAAATAAGTCTTAGAAAATATGTCTTTAGCAGATGTCCACTAAAAGAAATGCTAAAAGTAATTTATCAGGCTGAAGGTAAATGAGACCAAATGGAAATTTAGATCTTTAGGAAGAAAAGAAGAGCAATGAGAATGGTAAATAAGTGGGTAAATATAAAAAAGACAATTTTTCCTCTTATATTTAAAATACACATGACTGTTTAAAGATCTATTTGATAGCTTAATGATAAATCAGCCTTAGAAGAGATTTCTCCTTTCTTATTCCCCCCTCTGTATTTATAGAAAAGTTAGTACCTGCTTTAGTTTCAAAAAGAAATTTTCAGTAGTACTACGTTTGCTGAAGGGCCAGAATAGTCTTTCATTAGGTGAGCAAACACGGACTTTTGTCTCTAGCAGAAATCGAACAGGCTCCTGTACTTCTGTTATTACCAAATCAACAGCTGTGGTCATAAACAGCACTTTATCTAGAGAGAAAGAGAGAAAGAGAGAGAAAGAGAGAAAGAGAGAGGAGAGGGGAGAAGCAAATCAAAAAGATGGAAATATATTTGCTCATAAGATTAATGTAAAAACAATTACTTTTATTACAACTTTCAAGATATCTAAGACAACTCACCAATTAAATAAACATCTAAAATTAACAGACAAATAACTGTTTTAAAACTTTTTTTTCTGTACTGAATTGACAATTCTTTTCTTGAGCAGACTCCCAAAAAGTGGCATTAGTAAATGACAGTAGCACACACTTTAAAGTTTTAGAAATGTACTATTAGGTTGTTTTACAAAAGTGGCATGTGGCTTCTTTATGCCACCCTCAGCAACACTGGGGATTCTCAACTCTCCAACTTGGTTAACAACGGTATCTTATACTTTGGAAATGTCTGTCTATATCCTTTAACCATTTATCTATAGTGCTGTTAATAACTGAAGGGGAAAAAAAATGCTCAATAAAAGGTACTCATTACATTTTCAGCAGAGAATATTAGGCAGCCATTAAATATTGTTCAGGAAGAATATGAAGCATCTCAAAAACACTTGTTGATGCATAGAATATCAGAAAAGGTACAAAAGGAAAGTGTAACAGTGATTCCCTTCGGAGAGGGGCACTGGGTACTGTGAAGTCAACAACTCACTTTTCCCTTTATGTATATCCATTGAATTTTTAAAAATATGTACACTAATCTCTACAAAAATTAAACACAACTTAGAGGTCTGTAAATAAATAAAGTACATAAATAGAAAGAAAAGTAACAGGGGAAGGGAAAAATGAAGAGAAAGGAAAGAGGGAAAAATAAAAGGGCAAAAATGATACTTTGTTTAATTTAAATAAACTCAAGAACTATTAAAATTCTTTGGATTCACCAAGCATTAGGTAAATGACTGGAAATTGGTCAAGCAAGTGGTCCTAAGGTTTGGGTATCTTCTTGAGACTAAAATTTCTGTTCATGATGTCAGCAATCTGCATCACCTTTAGGAGTTTCTTCATTTACAACTTGAAAATGTGGGGATTTTGGATTCCAGCTCCCAGTAATAACATAGGACTTTCCATCTGAACTTTTGCCCATAGATTCCTAAAGAAAAGAATAAAAATAAACCTTAATGCTAAAGTTAGTGAACATAGCCAACTCCCATTTTGCTGCCTTTAAAAAATAAAAGTTGCAAAAATATCAGAATAGGAAAGAGGATCGGATTTATTTTTAAAAGGTAGGAGTGTATACGAATAATTACAGTTAAGATTAAAGATGTGCCATTAATGCAACTGTTCCTGAAAAGTTATGTAAAGTAAATGCTTATAAATTCAAATCAAATTGTACAAACATTAGAGAAATTCACTACCTAAATCCTATGTTGAATTCTTCTCCCATGTGAATAATCTCACCACTTAAGTTTTAGTTTTGAAAATAAAAATTTTCACAAAATAGTAATAATACTAATAGCTCCTATTTGTAAAGCATTTGACAGTTTGCAAAGGATTCTCTGACAGATTTTCTCTTTTGATTCTCACATCAACCTTACTCTATAGATAAAATTATTATCACCACTACATAGTCAAGAAATCAAGGCTGAGATACTTATCTAAGGTCAGACTTGTAAATAATAAGAAAATTCCCTTCTTTTTATATTGTCATATAGCTTATAAGAACACCTTCATAAACATTTTTTAAATATTAGATTCAGATGAGATAAGGTGAAACTACCTTCACTGAGAAAATAATATATAACCTTACAGTAAAAATAAATCCTTACCAAATCTAACAAGTGCATGTCACTATTTCGTACATCTTTTCCTGGGCTAAGAAGAAGACCAAAACACCTGCAAAAAAAGAACTGACATAAATTTGGAAAAATAAAACCAAAAAATGGTTAAACTGGGTCACTTAAAAAAATAAAATCTTATTGATGGAAAAATGAACACATTAGAATTACCAATAAAACAGTATTGCCAAAATTATAATCCTTACTTCTTTAATTGAGATAAGCAAATCTTGATTGCCTTTTATTACCACATAGTTGAAGTTAACATATTAGCTGAAGATATATGGGAACTATTTCAAAGTAATGAAGCATTCATTTTAATAAGCAAAAGAATTTCCTAGGGGACAAAATATCCTGAAAATACATTTTGAATCCAGTATATGACCACTCCATTAGATTAATAAAAGCCAAAATTTATATTTTTGCTAAACTGGAAATGCTTACCTTTCAATGGCAAGTTCTTTATTAGTTGTTTGTTGCACATAGATGACAATCTTCTTATCAATTCCTTGGCGTAGTTTAAAGCATTGTCTGTCCTTATCTTTGGGAACTGCACTGTAGACCAACATGTTTCATTAATTTTGCAAAGTATTTTCTTGTCACATACTAGAACAATTTTTTTTTAAAACAAAGACCTGAACTCTCTGATTCTTTTCTGTGCCTCGTTTTCAAATAATAATAATAAAAGAAAAAAATCATGATCTGCCTCTTGATGTGAAAATATTACCATCACAGCAGGTAATCTATTACAGCATTTACTAAAGCAACAAAAACCACTCCTATGCTTATTAAATGTGGCTTTAGTTTTCTCTCTTTAGTTGTTGTTAAAATTAGATATTTGTAAAGCATCTAGCATGTAGGACTCAAAAAAATGTTAGTTTTCTTTATATTTGTTCACTGGTTTTTATAAATAATTATCACCTCATTTGCTTCAATATATAATAAAGAAAAAGATGCTTAATCATTGATTGGTTTTTACAAATAAATTATCACCTTATTTGTTCAAATAGATAATGAAGAAAAAGATACTTAATCATCAATCCTTTGAATTTCAAAACAAGGTATCTTTACAAAATTACAGAGATGAGGAAGATACGGCCAATGATAAGCTCTTGCCTAACACTGCCCTTAGGCAGTAATAACCTTATTACAAACGTGTGTAATAATATAAAAATAATACTAATGATATAGTTAATAAACATCAGTTTAATAAAAAAGTTTAAATTTTATTTAAACTCCATTTATCAAAATAATCCCCTAGTTTCCCACACACCACTTTCTCTAGCTCTTTTATCCTCAAAGGTAAACATCCGTCTGTGGTAATCAGCTAATATACAGCAAATCTAACTTGTATATTATTTCTGTACAACTTTAAGATGATGGCAACAGAACCATTAGTAGATACTATAAATGGCTAGCTGAAGCTCTGAGTACCTACTCAAACTAAAAAGTGGCTCTGAAGAAATATCAATTTGAAGCCCATCTGCACTTATACAGTAACCAAATCAAGAATATTTTATAACACTTAGAGAATCAAAAAATCTTAGCAAAGGAGTCTAGAAATGACGAACACGTTTAAAGAAAAATTGTGCATTCCAAAATGTTAAATATTTGTGGCTGACAGAATTTTTACCTACAAGGAGACAGAGGGGTCTCAATTTTCAACTGTTTATAGATACAATCGTATGTTCTGTGGATACTGAAGTTTAAGTAAATATAGTCTCATCTCTCCACAATTTAAAACAACAGCCACAGATATAAAGTTGTCTCTGGTGCCCTAAATCTGAAGGGCTGCAATAATGGGAAGCAGAGTAAAGAATGTAATCAGTGTAAGTTTACTTCACTGAATGTCAGTGGCCTAGATTATATTTCTGGTCCTGTGACTATGTTATTAAATGGATCCAAGGAGGGAATTTAATATTTAATTCCTATTATACAAGTTAAGAAACTGAGGTCCAGGTTTAATTTCCCTAGGTTTCTTTACCTATAAAATAAGCATAATATCAACTACCCAACTTATCTCATGGGGTTGCCTGGTTGATTAAATTAGACCAAAAAGGAGTGTTTTGAGTGGTATAAATAAAATGCTTCCTCTTTCTAAGGACTAAATTGAGATACACATTTCTAATTATAACAACGTATGAATTATATATTTTTAGGAAAGACAAGAAAAGCATTAATTCGCCCCAATATACTTTGCCTATATTTATGTTATGGTAAAACCACAATCAAACTGGTGATACGGTTAATTACAAATATGTATCTCTTGGATGGGAGTAAGTCACATGAGTACACCATCATATTTTAACCACACTCTGCTACTCAACATTTAATTTCCACTTTTTAAATTTTGCTATTATATATAATGTTAAGGAGAACATTCTTGTTGATAACTCTTTGGGCACCTTAGTGATTATTTCTGTAGATAAATTCCCACATATATTATAGGATTATTGGATAAAAGGAATTATATTTAAGTTCAAATATGACAAAGCAAGGCATATTTTTCAATTATTTCAGCACCATATTAGGTTGTTCTTATGACAAATTACAGTATTTATGATAAATTACAAATTCAGTGAAACCACACAGCAAAAAAAGAACAAAGCCCTAACAAATGTGAAAAGCAAATCTAGCCATCCAGGAATTTTTTGTAATAGCATCTCCTTGATATGAAGGTAAATAGAATAGGAATGTTTATGATCATCTTATCTTGAATATGCCTGATTTCAGAAGGGAGAGAAGTTATTCCAGTTTTTCTATGCTGAGAGATCGTAATCATTGCTATTCATAACTGGAATTTACAGACAGAACTACATAAATATCCCTTCAATAAAGGAATAAATATACAAAGAAAGTGTTTTGTTTCTTAAAAGTTAAAAAAATGATTAAAAAGTTTATAGATTATAATTTCCACTTCCCAGGGCAGGAATAGCGCACACGTTAGTTAAAACTACCCCACAGTGCTGCTTTCAGAAGAGAAATGTATTTAAAGATAAGGCACAGAGTACAATGCCTCAAACTTTAGTCCTCAAATCAAAGTTGAAGCTGCACTGTACACTAAGTTGGCCACCAGATGGCATGATAATTCCAAAGTCTGAAGGGAGACCAAGAGTTAGCAGTTTTCCTAACAAATAAATCAGTCACTGTGCTTTTTTATTTAAAAGCAAAATATTAGTAATCATTCGTATTTTTATATCATTTCATTTTACCCATTTTATGAGGTAATCATGGAGGAAAGAGATTTTTTTATATGCAACTATTGATTATGATCCTAAGAAACACACACCCATTTTCTGACATGGGCTATATAAAGAAAAAAAAAAATCAGTCATTTTGCAACCATAAAAAAAAAATTTTTTTTTTTTCCTTTTTGTGACCGGTTGGGGGATTGCAACCCTTGCCTTGGTGTCACCTGCACCGCGCTCAGCCAGTGAGCGCACCGGCCATCCCTATATAGGATCCAAACCCGCGGCGGGAGCACCACTGCGCTCCCAGCACCACACTCTCCCAAGTGTGCCACGGGGTCGGCCCTCAACCATAAAATTTTAAATTAGAAAGGATATTAAGAGTCTAGCCATTCATTTAATAAATAAACTACTGCCAGGAGATGTAAAGAAACTTGGAAAAGGTCACACTGTTAATCGTTGTAATAATTACACTAAAACCTAAGTTTTGGTTTCTATTCCAGGGTTCTTTCCATCACTCAAATAATTATCATTTTACTTAGAAACCAAAACCAGTTATTTCTAACCCTTTATATAGGTTAGACTTTACACACAGATCACATTTCTCCCCTTCCAATGCATTCAGATAAAACTTTACCAGTAAAACTTGATTTCGAAAATCTTCAGATTGTTACATTATTAAAACAAGTAAACCAACCAAAACAAAAAACAGCAAAACAGAGCTACAAATCCAGCTGACATAGCTTCAGCCAGTTCCTACAGCAGTCATCCAGCTACTTAGAGTTTGACTAAAATAAGGTAGAAGCATGTTCCCCACGTGAAGAATTTTTTTATTGCTTTAAAATTCTTCAAACCTTGCCTCTGTAAATTTGTTCATTTCTTTTCCTTTATCACTAAGATGTCTTTAAAAAAAACCCTCCCTATGAAAGAAATCATTTTATGGTATGAAGGTTATATAACCTGACCTACAGTTTCCTTTGAACCACAGATAATATAGCATGTTAATACAAACTCAAAGAAAATGAATAAAATAAGATGCCCTACCTAAAATAACCTTTACCATCATCTTCTTTAATTTCTAAAGACACAGAGAAGGTAAAGATGTCACTGTCAGGAGTCTGGGGTGCAGCAGTGGCTGAAAGTGGGGTCTGCTTGGCAGAACGGCGGAAGGCAGTGGCAAAACTGTAAAGTATCCGGCTTACCTACAACCAGACATGTTAGGAAATGGGCTGTTATAAGATATAAAATACTTTTATTATGGCTGGAAGGTTACCTACTTTGGGGGAAGTAATCATCTTTCCCCCACTTATTTCTTTTGGTAAATTACTTAATTTATTAGGCCTATAAAGCAAGCAATACTAAAAATGGCCAGAAAAGGGATTTTAAAATAGAAATCTTTGTTAAACACTAAGAAACCAACTGAAAAAAAAATCATTTCCTAAATTGTTAGAAACCATCTGAACATATTTACTATAATAAAAACTAGTCCTAACAGGGCTGGCCAGTTAGCTCAGTTGGTTAGAGAATAGTGCTGATAACACCAAGGTCCAGAGTTCAATCCCTGTACCGGCCAACCGCCAAAAAAAAAAAAAGTTTTAGACCAAGTTTAGATCTAAAAGAACGGTTTGCAAATGTGTCACTGCTGGAACCAGGATGCTCATCTAACCCAATCAAGAAGTAGCCAACTCGTATCCTCTGATATTCCTAGCAATAAGAAAGTTCTGCTTAATTAAACTCTTAGTTTATTTATGTTTTGGCCCATCAGGCTAGAATCACTAAAGCACTAGCAGAGAACCTAATCTGGGTTGTAAGTGACCATAATAAATATTATAATCATTTAATTTTCTCTTAAGGACTTACAGCTTCTTGTATTTCACACCGGAATACATGTATTCTGAAGAGTTCTGCATTGTAATGACTTTCAGTAAAAGCAAAGCAGTCGCTTTCAGGAGTTCCATCATGCCCTCTGACACAGAACAGGATTTTGTAGATAGGGTAGTTTGCTATTTCAGTGTTCGTCTGAGGATCTAAGAGCCTATTCAGAAATAAAAAGATATAAAAATATTAAAGGAATTATGAACAACTTGCACTACATTCATAATAGAATTTAAGACTCATCTTTCTAGCAAGAAGATCATAGAGGCCATTTTTGGTATGTTAATTATATTAATCTTACGTTTTAATAAATAAGTCATATGTGGATTCCTGAAGTTATTGATTACATAATTCCAAGGTACTAAAAACTATATATTCCCATGTTTGAGGGAGGCAAGCAGAAAGGTATAAACAATATCAGTAAGCACATGCTCCTTTTATAATGTGTAACTAAATAAAGCTCAATGGATAAATTAACTACCAAAATATATCATGAAAGTTTGCTTCTGATTATGTCCTAAGAAAAGACCTCACCTGCTTCATTATTTAAAATAATTTTTTTCAAAAAACTGATGCTCTTTCTCAAAGTGAAACTTTTTTTTTTCTGTTCAACAAAGATTTGATTTTATACCATGCCCATCATTAACAGTATCACTGGCTAATGGTGTTACAGTTTACATATATGCTCTCAAGTATTACTCATTTTATCATCACTATAATTCTCTGAGGAAGATGAAGTCTAGAGAGAAATTTACATAAAATTATAATAAGTGATTTTTTTTTTGATTCATGGCAAATAAGGAGAGAGAAACTATTATATAAATAGTTAACTCCTCAGGGGGAAAAATCATGGGTAAAATCAAAAGAATGCTACTCAGTAAAAATCAATGAGAAATCATTCATTCAAAATCTACTCACTCAGCAAATATTTATATTTCAACATTCACTCTATTCAGGGCACTAAGGACACAAGTATGAAAGGCCTGAAATGAAACTATACAATTCCAACACTACCCAGGCAGAGCCACTGATAGGGAAAACCCAGGGAGCCCTGCTCATAATAAAAATACCTAGGAAGGGGATCTAACCCCAGCTTCAAAGGCACTTTCATGAAAACTCTGAAAATGTCGGGCAAGACAGACTAGTTTTCTCACTTTTTTTACAGAATTAAAATACATTAGAACAAAGTATAGTTTCAGTTACGGGAATGAGTATTGACTAAGAAACACGTAGAAATGAGTGCTGAACAAATTTTATTAAAATTTTTCCATTAAGGGCCGAGCCCGTGGCGCACTCGGGAGTGCAGCGCTGGGAGCGCAGTGATGCTCCCACCGCGGGTTCAGATCCTATATAGGAATGGCTGGTGCGCTCACTGGCTGAGCGCGGTGTGGGTGACACCACACCAAGGGTTGCGATCCCCTTACCGGTCACGAAAAAAGACAAAAAAAAAAAATTTTTTTTCCATTAATAAATAGAATTTGAATTTGTGAGTCTTTGTGAAATAGTTCCTTAAATACTCAAGAGAAGGATTACATATGCAGATTAACTGTTTACCTTACTACTATCACATATGGCTACTATTCTGTTACCATGATAATCCAAAATGCTTCTGAGGGAACTGAGAAGCAGATACAATCAGTCCCCCACTTACAAAGATTAAACTTATAATTTTTTGACTTTATGATGGGTTTATAGGGGTATTAAATGCATTTTCGACTTGATATTTTAAACTTATGATGGGTTTATCAGGATATAAGCCCACTGTGAGGTGAGGAACGTGTGTACTCTCATATACTGATAAAATTATAAACTGGATCAATACTTCTAGATGGCTATTTGGCAATATATCAAAAGCAATAAAAAAAAAAAAGCAAACCTTTAACCCATTATATCTACTTCTAGGAATTTATCCTAAGGAAATTTTAAAAAGTCTACAAAAATTGAGCTCAAAGATACCTACTTATAAAGCACTTATGTGTCCACATAAGAATATTACAAATGATTTTCTCACTGAAAAAAACCCTTAAGATGTTTAACATAAGAAATGAGTTATTTATGTGTAACCCACTCATGTGCCATAAATTAAAATTTTTATATGTATTGATATGAAAAGAGGTTCACGATATAGAATTAAGTAAAGAGAACATGTTACAAGACGGTATACATAATTCCATTGCTGTTAAAACAAATGTTGATTATAAGAATTGTATAATTATACATGCATATATGTGGATACTCCAAAGAGTTCATGGAAAAACAGAATTAAAATGCAATGTGAATTATTCCATGAACTTTCTGAAGTACCCTGTTACATAGATACATGAGGGGGTCTTCAAAAAGTTCATGGAAGGATTTGTTTTCTTTATTTTATTTTATTTTTTGTCATTTTTGAGACCGGCTGCACCGCACTCAGCCAGTGAGCGCTGTGAGCGAACCGGTCATCCCTATATAGGATCTGAACCCGTGGAAAGCGCCGCTGCGCTCCCAGCGCCACACTCTCCCGAGTGCGCCACGGGCTCGGCCCTGTTTTCTTTAAATTCTGCTTTCCATAACCTTTTTGAAGTACCCTTGTGTATATATTCATACATATGTGTGTGTATATGCACGTATACGTATATACACACATACAGACACACAAATACACAAAGACTGTATTAATAAGTTAAGATGTTGGGGCCGGCCCGGTGGTGCACTGCTACAGTGTGCCGCTTGGGAGTGTGGTGGCGCTCCCGCCGAGGGTTCGGATCCCACATACAGACCGGCCGCTCACTGGCTGAGCAAGGTGCGGGTGCAACACCGAGGGTTGCGATCCCGTTGCCTGTCCCGGTCCGGTACGGGCGCGACACTGAGGGTTGCGATCCGTTGCCGGTCACGAAAAAAAAAAGACAAAAAATAAAAAAAATAAATAAATAAAATAAAAAAATAAGATGTTGACTGTATTTATGAACAAGAAAGCAGAATTAGGGCATTGGGGATTTTCTTTTATGTTTATGTTCTCTGATTTTTCTGAAATAAGCATGTATCTTTGGTAATAGAAAAAAGTTATTTTATTTCGGTTGTGCTCATCTGATTATTAAGAAATTTTGTATTTAGCTGGTTGATACAGATATCTGATTGGCTATCTATGACTGTTATTTGTTCTAGTTAGTATAAACAATAGCCATTTCTTGAGAATTACAGTTAACATTTACCAACAGGTTTCTGTAATTTCCAAAATCAGCATGAAATTCCATTTTGAACTAATATGTCAAGCTAGTATTTCTATTGGGGGAACAAGGAAAATACTCATATAAACTAATGTGTTAGAGAGACTCTCAGGTCAATATATCTCAATCATCTCCAAAATATTTAAATTCCAAACATGCTACCCATAATTGAGGTGGAGAGAGTACAAAAAACCTTTACAAAGAAGCAACCATTTTTCATTAGAGTCACAATCCTTGGAAGACATGAGTGCCAGACAAATTAAACATTACATGAATAAAGTAACTGTATTTTATTCACCATTGCTTCTTTTTTTTTTTTTTTTTTCCATTTTGTCTTTTTTCGTGTCTGGCAACGGATCGCAACCCTCAGTGTCGCGCCCGTACCGGACCGGGACCGGCAACGGGATCGCAACCCTCGGTGTTGCGCCCAAACCTCGCTCAGCCAGTGAGCGGGAACTGGTCTGTATGTGGGATCCGAACCCTCGGCGGGAGCGCTACCGCGCTCCCAAGCGGTACACTGTAGCAGTGCGCCACCGGGCCGGCCCCACCATTGCTTCTTTTTAAAACAAGTCAGAGATCTGATGTAAATCTTACAAAGATTTCAAGAAGCTGGTCTCACCTCACAGTTCCTTCAGATACATTAGGCACTGAAAGAGTTACATCTAGAGAAATCTGACATTGGCTTCTTAAGATGGACATCATTCTTAAGGCTTCCACTTCACTTCTGGGAGCATTCACCGAGGCACAGCCTAAATAAGTCAGTTTATTGAAAACTACACTGTCCTCATCAGCCACAGGTGTAAAAGGACTTGATACTTCAGAATCTGAAAGAAACAAAGAATAAGAAGATTATTATTTTGGGTTTGAAGTTTTGTTGACATGAATAGCAAGTAAAAATCTGCAATATTTAGGTTCTAAAATTAAACACTAACGAGATAATAGGCCATATTTCAGAAGAAATGCCCATGAAAGCCAGAACTCTCACACTAGAACTCTGTCAGTAACACCAAGATTTTTAGGTATTACTGTTAGAGTCAATCCCCAAACCTAAAAGGTGACCTGAGATTCAGATATGATTTATTTTTCTGCCTCTTCTAATTTGTTTCGACTTTATAACTTACACTTAGGGCAAACATACATTTAGTATTTTTCCACTCTGAAAAATCCTATCTCTGATTTGTCTTTTTTTTTTCTTTTCATTTTTTTCTGTTTTTCGTTTTGATTTGTCTTCTTCTGATCTATGCTATTGTCATTTCTCTCATTCATCATCTTAGCTACTTCATTACATTCTCTCAATTCCCTTGCTTTCCCTTTCCCAATAACGTCTATAGTTTTAACACTCCACTTTTCCAAATAAGCCCTTATAACTGTCCTCTTCCTACTTTCTTGCTATCCTTTCCTGTCCCTTGTTTAGTCTCCCTGTTCCAACTTGGCAAATACTCCCACAGAGCTATACAGGCCTGGAGTAAACATCTATTTTTCAAGCATTAAACCTCCATTTCTCTAACATTGCACTCAAATTCCTTTATTCCTGGAAAAATCTTTAAGCATTCTGGAAAAAAGACTCCCTCAACATCATTTAACTATTTCTCTTTCTTTGGTATAACCAAGATATATTTAAAAGGAAATCAGAATGGTACATATGTTTACTCCTCCCACATTCCCCTAGACCTAGAATTTGGAGATACTAGAGAATATAGATAATGGTTTTTGCTTGCTCTAAATCAAACCTAGTACAGGGTGGACACTCAAATATTAAAAACAATAACCTTCAGTTACGCAAGCAATGCAGCAATCCTAACCTCCTTGTCCAGGTTTCACTGGCAGGCTCATTTCCGGTTTTTGGAGCCCTACTAATAGCACAGGGTTAATGGTGGATGAAGCTGAGTGTTGATTAGAAAGAGGCCCATCTCCTTCGCCATCCAGTTGTGACCTTTTTGCAAGGTCCTTATCCACTGGCTGGTCGTCCACCGGAGGATCCATCAGCACATCTGCTAGCTCTTTTTGCAGCTGCTGTTCACTTCCGTTCCCTACGATCTAAGGGTCACAAATACATGAAGTCAGCAAAGTGAGAAAGAGAGGCTAGTACTGATTAAAATGGATCCACATTCTAAAGAAAATCATCCGCATTTCTTCTGATACAAAGACATCTTCTGAATGTTTTGTAAAAATAGAATAAATCAAGATCTGCGACACATGAGGGCTGCAGCTGCTCTCTTAACTTAGTTTTTCCAAAAAAAAAGTGCCTAGTGAATTTGAGAATTACAGAAATATATATGATAACCTGCCAATGTTATTTAAGTGCCCTAAACAATTAAAACATTTGTGATTTTATTTGCTTGATGAGAAATAATGCTTTTAAAAGGAATAATTTTAGTAGCTTCTCTTACCCTTAAGAAAAAGGAATAATGTACTTCATTCTAGAAGTTATCAACAGAAACATACCTATTAGGCAATAAGTTTCCATATGTATTTTACCACTCCTGCTATAAGTAAGCCTCCTATATTTCTAAGGAAGATTTCTCTGATATAAACAGGTTCTTAAGGTTCTGAGACACTTTAGAAAAGTTGAAATGTATGTATAAAATAGACCTGAGGAATAAAAGCATCCTATTTCAATAATATGAAGTATTTTTTAGAAAGTCATGATGGTTTATTATTAGTTGCTCAACAAGGAAGTAAACAAGTACAAAATCAAGTGGATCCTGCCCAATGCTAAGGAAAACAAGTGACAAAACCCAGTATTGTCACTAAATGCTTATTCAAGAAATATTAGAAAAATTAACAAAAGAATTAATTTAGAAAAAGGAAATCATGAGGAAAAAAGGTGGGTCTGACTTTGTAGGATTTATGAAGACCAAACACCTAACAAAAAGTTAAAAAAGTTAAAATGGGTAGAGCTATGAGATTGTTAATGTTAGGAAGGAAAATTTCAATAACAGATGTACCTCTGAGCTACCAAGAAACCCAGATGTTTCTCAAACATCTCTTATTGTTTTGAGCTTTTATAACTATAAACTTCAAGTCTCTTGGGCTGTAAATTATGATTGAGAAATAGTCTTTTTTTGCTGATAATTTCCCAAGAAAGTTCTAACTCTTCAATTATTCTTGCCTTGGAAATAAAGGCCCATTGGCTTCAATTACACTGTTTCTGTGAACTTCATTTTATGTTTGAAATTATTGCTAATGGAACTACAGTGGGTCTAGTAATTTTAACTCTTTGAGAAGCCTGATTCTATACATCCACAAGTGCAATCAAATTTCTTTTTTCAGAAGTTCTGCTTTTAAAAGTTTTTAAAGCACTGAAAAAACAAACTAGTACTTAGTTTCCAATTAACCTCTTTTTCTTTCAAAACTGGAGAATAAATACTGTATCACCTGGTATAAACAAAAGATAGCCTAATTGAACCTAAACTCAAAGAGAAATAACATATAGTAGGAAAGTTAACACCTTCCTGAAAACAGGTGGAGAAAAGCTATTAGACTTCATGTTTAAGCAATTAGTAATTACAACTGGGAAGATGAAATAAATTGAAGAAAGATATATTTTACACGTTATGAAGTACTGTTTTGCTCTTTGGCATATGAAGTAAGTAAACCCAAGTTTTCTGTTGGATAGGATGCCTACATTGAAATGTATTCCCTGTAGGGAAAATATACGAAAATGGTCAGGGCTCCTCAGATGTTCAGAATCTTGCTGAACATTTGATGTAAATATGCACGTGCGCCCATGTGTCTAATAGTTGGTTATTGTCTAATGTAATTGTGCATGTGCACCCAGGTGTCCTGGGTTATGGACTTGAGTATAAAGGACGAATGGCTCTGATCCACAGTGGCCCCCCTGCCCCCGGGATCCCCCCAGGGAGGCCACTACTGCTGCTGGAGGCTGTTGCTGCCGGTGCCCCCAGATGCCCCAAGAGGCCACTGCCGCTGTTACTTCAGCTGCTGCTGCTACTGCTGAGGACTGAGCTTATGTCATCTGCCAATGGCTCCTGTGATCTTTCCCAATTACCTAGCGTGGACTTGTGTATGAGGGGTCTGGTGACCCAGCCTGGCATGTGAGGGGTCTGCTGACCTAGTCTATACAATGGGTCTGAAGGGTCTGTGGGCCCTAGCCCTGACAATACAAATGGAAAACTTAGTGTAACTAAGTTAATGAAATGTTTTGGCTTTAGTTATGAATTGCCTAGCCATGCATTCCCCAATCACAGAAATGTGCCAAACCCTGAAAGAAAACATGTTTATACATTTGTCTTTTGTGTTTACACATTTATCTTGCATTCTTTCCAGAGTTAAGGAAACTGAAGTTGTCTTCAGCTCTTTCCAGAGTTGTCGTCAACTCTTCAATTTCCTTAACTCTTCCTTAAATTTCCTTAACTCTTCCTTAAACTCTTACTTAATTTCCAATTAAGTAAGTCTGGGGTGGGGCCTGATGATTTGCATTTCTAAAAAATTCCCTGGAGATGGTGATGCTGCTAGTCTGGGGACTGCACTCTGAGAAATAGTCTAAGATTAACTGTTTTTAACTCTGACTGAAATAGAATTAACAGTACTACTAGGGAGCTTGTTAAAATTAAAATACCTGCTCCTCCCTCTGTGCCTTACCTCACATCTTGACAACTAACTCAGTCTTAGAGAAAAGAGCCTGGACATATGCATTTTTAAGAACCTTTGCAGGTGATTCTGATATACAACCAGGATTGAGAAACACTACCTCAGATCAAAACCCCAAACTAAAATGCCAACACAGTATTTTCCAGAGGGTCCTCATAGGCACTGAAATGACCTTTGGCACTTTTTGAAAATGCAAATCCTTTGGTTCCACTCAAGAAATACCTCTGTGCATGGGCTCCAAGAATCTACTTTTTAAACCAGCATCCCATGAGATGTTTACATAAAGTTTAAGAATCACTGGACTAGGACTTACACAGTTCATTTATTTTCTAATATTTTCATGCATGAATGGCTCATTATGATGAAAGGACTGGCTGCCACTGATCTTTACTTTTAGCATTTGCCTACCTCCACTAGTGAAGCTGAAAAAGTATTTCATTCTCAAGCCTCCCATACAACATAAGTTTAGTCACTGAGATGTAAACAGAAGTTGGCTGGGGAGGCTTCTAGAAAACTGTTGCTTTTCCTGGTAAAAGAAACAAGCATGACTGGTTCCATCCCCTTTCCCCTCTTCTTCTAGCCTTGGAAACTGAATATGGAACCATGGTGGACACCTTGTGACAGTGGGATGACATCAGAATAAAAGGTCAATAAGCCAGAAATGATTTGAGCAGATAAGGAAAAGAAATTGGGTCCTTAATGGTACAGATGAGAAGTTGGGGAACTTTTTCTGTAAAGGTACACATAATAAATATTTCAGGCTTTGCAAGCCATATATTTTGTTTCTGTCACAGGTACTCTACCTTTGTAGCATGAAGGCAGCTACAAACAAAGTATGTAGCTATGTTTCAAATAAACTTTATTTACAAAAACAAGTGGCAGGCCAGATTAGACCAGCAGGTGGTGTTTGTTGACCTCTGATGAACAGCTTAAACAAACAAGCAACTCCTTATCTCCAGACTTCTTGTTATAGCAGAAAAACAAACCCACTATTAGTAGGGTTTTCTCTTCCTTGCTGCCAATGGCATTCCTAACAGATACCACAATCACCTCTAAAATAAATGTGATTTCAGGTAAAGTAATCAAGACAGTGTGAAAGTGCAGACACATAGATCAATGGAACAGAACAGAGTAGAGAAACAGATGTGCATATATGGCCAACTGATTTTCAACAAAGTTGGCAAGGTAATTCAATGGAGAAAGATAATAAAAAAAATAAAACAAATGGTTCTGGAACAATTAACTTGACATCCCTATGCAAGAACATGAATCTCAACCAATACTTCACATCACACATAAAAATTAACTCAAAATGCATCACAGATCTAAACGCATACTAAAACTATAAAACTTACAGAAGAAAATGTAGGAGAAATCTTTGTGATCTTGGGACACAATCATTTCTTAGGACATAAAAAGTATGAACTATAAAATTAAAAACTGAGGAAATGAACATTATCAAAATTAAAAATTTCTGCTCAAAAGACACTGTTAAGAAAATGGGGCTGGCAGGTTATCTCAGTTAGAGTGGGTGCTGATAACACCAAGGCCCAGTGTTTGGTCCCTGTACCAGACAGCCACCAACAAAACAAAACAAACACAAAAAACTGGGCTGCACTCAATAGAGCAGTGCTGATAACACCAAGGTCAAGGGTTCAAATCCCCACGCTGGCCAGCCACTGGGGGAAAAAAAATGAGAGAATTAAAAGACAAGGCACAGACTTGGAGAAAATACCTGCAAATCATGTATCTGGAAGGACTTGTATCCAGAATATATACAGAACTCTAACAATTCAATAATATGAAAACAAGCCACCCAATAAAAAGATGGGCATTTCACCACAGAAGATATACAGATGGCAAATAAGCGCACGAGATGAAACTCAACATCATGAGCCACTAGGGAAATTGAAACCACAAGAGGATATCTCTATACACCTCTAAGAATGGATAAAATTAAAAACAAAACAACAAAAAACAAAACCCTGACAATACCCCAAGAGCTGGCAAGGATGTGGAGCAACTGGAAAACTCTTACACATTGCTGGTGGGAATGCAAAATGGTAAAGTTATTTTAGCCATTTTTTAATAAAGCTTTATATAATAAACATATAAACTTTTTTTTTTTCCTTTTTGTCTTTTTTACTGACCGGTAACGGGATCGCAACCCTCGGTGTCGCGCCCGTACCAGGGACCGGCAACAGGATCGCAACCCTCAGTGTTGCGCCCGCACCACGCTCAGCCAGTGAGCGGGAACCAGTCTCCACATGGGATCCGAACCCTCGGCAGGAGCGCCGCCACACTCCCAAGCGGCACACTCTCCAGTGTGCCACTGGGCCGGCCCAAATATTTATAAAGTTTTTTTTTTTCCCTTTTTGTCTTTTTTCGTGACCAGTAACGGGATCGCAACCCTCGGTGTCGCGCCTGCACCGCGCTCAACCAGTGAGCGGACTGGTCTCTACATGGGATCCGAACCCTCAGAGGGAGCGCCGCCGCACTCCCAAGTGCCGCACTCTACCAAGTGCGCCACCGGGCCGGCCCTAAACATATAAACTTTTATGTTTATTTTTATTATTTTTTAAATATTATAAACGTATTTGTTTAGTGGGCCCCTTGAACCAGACTGAGCAGAGGATGTTTCTTAAATTATCTTTATGTCCCCAAAACTTCTGGTAGTGACTAGTACAGAATACATATGAAATACATGTTTACTGAACTGAATTTTATAAATGCAAAGAATAGAAGCCAAAGCAGCTTGATTTGATCCAATTTGGATATTGGATATTCTACAAACTTGGGCTTAATTACAGAAAAAGAGATCTGAATAATTTTGGCTTTGTCTACTTAATAACGAAAAGGAAAACCATCATTTCCTATTATTTTGAGCAATGTCATTAAGGTTTAACATTTAAAATAAGAATTGTAGACAAACCAAAGAACATGCTGCAAGATACAATAAACTTTATTTTGAAGTCCAACACAGACTCCTAATGTAATTTAGCACAAATATAAAGATAAAAAAGCAAAACAAGTATTTATGGATACTAGAACTAAGGGTCACATTTAGATATGTGTTCATCTCCATGTAATCTACATTAAAAAGAAGGAACAGTTCTTTAGGAAATAGTCATGAACTGAGAAAGAAAACAATAAGCATAAAGTTGCCAATTTAGCATTTAGCAGCTACTGTAAACATAAGACAGAAACCGTACGGTGAATAATTTACTAATAATTCTGCTTACAAAGAAGGTTAGTAGTAACAAAAAAAAATTGGCACTCAGAGCTGGTATGTGGCACAATCCCAGGAGGCACCGTTCACAGCATAGACTATTTGAATGGCACTTCCTAGGACTGTACTGTGAGCAGCCTATGCAACTGAACTTAGTAAGCCATACTTGGACCCACGTAAGACAGACCTGGGTTTGGGACATGGCTCTGATACTAATTCTGTAGCTGTGAGCAAGTTAAACTCTGGAAACCACAGCTGTCTCATCTCTAAAATAAGGATGTTAATATCTATCTCAGAGGACTGTTATAAGGGTTCATTGAGATTATAATAATATGATTATTGGACATGCATTATATGTACCTCAGGCACTGTATCATGTGGTTTTTACAAGAATTATCTCATTTAATTCTCACATCACAGTTCCTGCCAATTGGTAAGCACCCAGTAAGTGTAAATATTCCCCCACCCCACTTTCAGCTTTCTAAATAAACTCTGATCCACCTAGAGTTAAACTTTGAAAAAGAAACAATAATTTAAAAAACAAGTAGTTGTTCTACTTTTCACAGTCGAAAGAATTCTAAGAGCATACCTACTATTCATGTGCAAAAGAAGCATACTGGAATAACATTTGGCTTTTCTAAATATATCAAATAAAGGTAACAACTTATATGGTAGAATTGGCAACAAGCTATTTCCTTGAGAGCAAAACTGCATTTATGAAACAAAAGGACAAAATGTTCCAAAGGCAATATTCAGAGTCATTTCCTGATCTCAATTTTCTATTTCTAAATTTAAATCCCTCATTTCTCTTTACTGCAACAATTACAATAGGCCCCACTTGATCTGTCAGTTATACAAAGCTACTTTAGACAGTCTGGGACCTTTTTCTGTGGGAGATTTAAGTCTTCGAGAGAGTATGCTTAGGGAATGACAATTTGTGCTTGAGAAATCCCTACATGATCAAAAAATTAAAGACAGATAAATTACTGATGATCTACAGTTCCCATATTTTCATTCTACTGCAGTGAAAATATAAGTGTAAATGGTTCACACAGTAATTTTACTAGTCTTCAGTATAAAAGCTGAGCCACTGGGAAATAAGTAGATAAACCTCAGTTTTATCAGAAAGCAAGGCATAAAAGAACCAAAAGTCCAATTTTGCTATTCAAAGGTTTAGTTACTAATCTCAAATCGGCTCTCACATTCATTCTGTGATCTTTGATAAAGTGCTAAATTTGTGCTTCACTTTGTAAATTGTACCTATTCTGATTATCCATCTCTTTATGAAGGAAAGACCAAAGAAACAATGTAAAGTTACCATTAGGAATCACTAGCATTAATTTAAAATAAAAAGAGGAGGAGGAGGAACAGAAGCTTGTGAATTCATCAGGAAAAGTCAACTCAAGAAAGACCCAAAATATTTATGGTTGTTTCACTAAATAATGGGATTATGGCTGGGTTTTACTTACTAATTGTCTGATTTTCTACATCAAGCACACATTACTTTTATAACTAAAACAAATGACAGGGCCGGCCCGGTGGCACACTGCTACAGTGCGCTGCTTGGGAGTGCGGCGGTGCTCCCGCCGAGGGTTCGGATCCCACATACAGACCGGTTCCCTCTCACTGGCTGAGCGAGGTGCGGGCGCAGCACCGAGGGTTGCGATCCCGTTGCCGGTCCCGGTCCGGTACAGGCGCGACACTGAGGGTTGCGATCCGTTGCCGGACACGAAAAAAGACAAAAAGGAAAATAATAAATAAATAAATATAACAAATGACAGAGGCTATTTGTATTTTGGGAGAAAAAGAAAAGCAAACATAATCAATCACACCGTATGCAGTGGTCCTGATTCCACACCCTTTCTAGATCTTCCCACACGCCGCAGACCCACTTCCTTGCATGAGAAATTCTTAATAATTCTTCAAGGCTTTGCTCAACTGCTACCTGCTCTATGAAACTTTTCTTCTTCGGGCAACAATTATGTTCTCACACAATTCTGCTCATACCTGTATTCTGGCACTTGATGAATTGTATCATGATGACATATTTACTGATATGTCTCTGCTACCACTACTCTGACCCCATTAATTAAACTGAGTTCATCATAAAGCAACTTTACTTGCTGAATAAAAGACCATTCTATAAAAGGTATTTGTAGAATGCCTGTGTTTTCCATAACTAAACCAGTCACATAACACTTTTCTTTAAAGGGCATACACCGAAAGCATTACCCATTCCAAGAAGCCTTCCCTGACTCTTCCCCCAAGCTGAGTTAGGTTTCCATCTTCTCTGTTCTATAACAGCCTTTGTTCATCTGTACCACTGCATTCATCTTACTACACTGATGTTGAAAATTAAATATGGCCACAAAATTTCTATAGCTCTTCCATCAAGAGGTATAGCCTATTGCCCCAAACCCTTGAATCTGGACTGGCTTTGTGACTTGCTTTGAACAACATAACATGGTAGAAGTGAAAAAGTGCAATTTCTTTTTTTTTTTTTCCTTTTTGTCTTTTTTCGTGACCGGTAATGGGATCGCAACCCTTGGTGTCCAACCTGCACCGCGCTCAGCCAGTGAGCGGACTGGTCTCTATATGGGATCTGAACCCTCGGCGGGAGCGCCGCCACTCTACCGAGTGCACCACCGGGCCAGCCCCAAACAGTACAATTTCTAAGCCTAGACCTTAAGCCTCTACTCCTGTCCTTAGACCACCATGCTGTAAAGAAGCCTAAAATGAAAGACCACATGGAGAAGGAGACCCAGCCATCCCAGTCAAGCCCAGGCCTCACCCAACCCACCAGATGAATCAAGTTGCATGACCACAAGCAAGATTAGCAAAATGACCTAGTCAAATCCACAAAATCATTAGAAATAAATTGTTTTAAGTCACTGAGTTTTGAGGTAATTTGTTACAAAGCAAATAACCATAATAAGACATTTAATAACTATCATATATCCTAAGTTATAAACATCTTGAGGACAGGTACCATGTTGAATTCACCTCTATTTTCATTTGGCCTTTTCATATCTTCTCACTGGCTGTGATGTTCTCCAGTTCTGCTATCATTCCGCTTGGGACTCACCTTGTCCTTTGAAGCTATGTCTTTTGTCACTTCTGGAAAATATTCAACTATTATTTCAAGTATTCCCTTCCCCATTCTCTTCCTGTGGAACACTTTGGTGTATGTTGGTCCTTTTCATTTAATGGCCATGTCTCTTAATTGCTCTTTCATATTTTATCTTTCAATGCTATCTTCTGGATAATTCCCTCAACTCCATTTTCCAGGTACCTAATTCTTTCTTCAGCCATGTCTAATTTATTGTTTAACACATCTACTGCACTTTTAATTCTATTGGCTCTAAAATTCATTTGTAGAAATTCTGTTTTTAGTTTCCTTAATCTTTAAAAATTTTTTGATAATTCTTTTCTAATGTTTTCAAATTCTTCTTTAAGTCTTTAATTATTTTTATTATATTATCTTAAAAATTATACCTCATCATTCTAACGTGCAAGTTCTGGTGGGATTCAATCCCACTGGGTAGAGTGCGGCGCTTGGGAGTGTGGTGGCGCTCCCGCCGAGGGTTCGGATCCCATATAGAGACCGGTCCGCTCACTGGTTGAGCGCGGTGCGGGCGCGACACTGAGGGTTGCGATCCTGTTGCCGGTTGCGGTATGGGCGCGACACTGAGGGTTGCGATCCCGTTACCGGTCACAAAAAGACAAAAAGGAAAAAAAAAAAAAAGCAAATATGTTCCTCCAGAGTAGTTTTGCAATTGTTTCTGTTAGGTGCCCTAAGAGTATTACCAATCCAAGAATATGCAGGTAGTGAAAATTCAAACTGCAAGGCCATGGGTACAAATTCTCAAAAATATTTCCCTCCACACCAGTGTCCAAGCTAAGATATATAAGCTTCCTTTTCTTCCTATGACTACAGGCAGATTTCTCTCCCTATCCTTTCAGTTAGAATGTAGTTCCTGAGGACACTTTATGAGAAGGTCTCAGTTCCAACACCTCTCTCTCTTAAACTTGAGGCCTTACTTCTTGCCCAATTTAGCTATCAAAAGCCAAGCACCTTGTTTATAAAGAATAGCAAATTCCCCAGTGCAGCCCTAATGTTAGCTCACATGGGTAGTTCTAGCTCTCAGTTCCCTCTGTTTCTGTTCACTGAATATTTTCATTACTTTCTTGTGAATACGGCTATACAATTAGAAGGGTCTTTATTATATTTCATTCAACATTCCTAATTATTTTATACTGGGACATTTTTAGACTTTCTAGGTCATATTTCCAAAAGTGAGAGTTCTTACCCTCAGTCCCTAACACAGCAATGGTAGATTACTAGCTGTAAACTGAACTTTCAACAAAACACTCAATTGGGACTTTTGGGTTAGAAGGGACAAACTTTTTAAAATGTGTTTTCTAAATCCAAAGCATTGTTCTACTTTCACTGTGTATGTCCCAAGCATAAATTTTAGCATAACCACAGAAATAAAGAAAAAACCCTGGGGGCCGGCCCGTGGCTCACTCGGGAGAGTGTGGTGCTGATAACACCAAGGCCACGGGTTCGGATCCTATATAGGGATGGCTGGTTGTTCACTGGGTGAGCATGGTGTTGACAACACCAAGTCAAGGGTTAAGATCCCCTTACCGGTCATCTTTAAAAAAAAATAATAAATAAAAATAAAATAAAATAAATAAAAAAAAAGAAAAAACCCTGAAGTCCGTGGAATTTATTAAATTTCATCTCGTACCACATTGAAATGGAAAACAAAATTGTTAGAAATCTAGATAAGATACTCTACAAATCTTAGGGCTGACCAGTTACCTCACCTGATTAGAGCATGGTGCTGATAACACCAAGGTCAAGGGTTTAGATCCCTGTAGAGGCCAACCGGCAAAAAAGAAAATTCTCTACAAATCTTTCGTGTTTTATTATTTTAAAGTTATTCTAAAATTTTCATTTATTTTAAAATTATTCTTAAGTTACTATTTGAATTTGAATTATTTCAAATTAATAATTGTTCCTCAATTTCCTTGTATACAAAATAAAAGTATTTCTTTCTGGTAAATAAGATAATTGAGACAGCAAGAAAAAAGCCCTCTGGAGAAGCCCTGAGGTTCCTTCTCATGTATTGTAAAAATGAGAAACAGGAATGAAATTAGAAACAGGAAATATAGGTCAAACAGTACTTCAAAAGTTTACAAGAAAATTTTCAAATGGAAGAAATCCAAAAGGAGAGAAGATTGATTTATTTGTATCTGTACCGCTGTCTTTCTTCTTACTACAGAAACTATTCCTAGGCTAATTCTTCCACTTACGCACAGGAAGCCCTTCTCCCTAATCAAAGATTTTGCTCTTTTTTGTACTAGTAACATGCCCTCTTTACTGAGTAGTTCCTATCAATACATAAATATCCTGAAATCCATCCCTGGAATCCATATCCCCTTCAGGTACCACTCAATTTTTCTGACCCCCTTTTACAGCAAATGTCCTTGAAACAGTTATCTATATTTATTGCCACTTTTTCTCACCTTCCATTTACTGCCAACCCTACACTAACCCTGCCTATGCTCCAATCTCTCTTGAAAACAAAAACAACAACAAAAAACTCTTTTGAGGGTCACCAGGGCCTCCATCTTGTCATTTTCCAGTCATCACCTAAACCAACCTCTTAGCAGAATCAAAAATAGCTGATTATAGGGCCAGCCCGTGGCTCACTTGGGAGAGTGTGGTGCTGATAACACCGAGGCCACAGGTTTGGATTCCTATATAAAGATGGCTGGTTAGCTCACTTGGGAGAGCGTGGTGCTGACAACACCAAGTCAAGGGTTAAGATCCCTTACCAGTCATCTTTAAAAAAAAAAAGAAAGAAAGGAAATAGCTGATTATTCCTGCTTGCTTGAACCTGTCTTCCATGGCAGTCTACTCCCCTAGTTTTCCTTATAAATCACTAGTTATTTCTTCACAGTCTTCCTTGCTGGTTTCTCTTCATCTCAATCTCTAAATGTTGGAGTACTCCAAGAACCAACTCTTATCACTCATCTCTTCAGTATCTACACTCACTGTATGGGTGAGCTCGTCTAATCTCACGGCTTTTAATAACATCTGTATATTGCTGATGCCAGCCACAACTTCTCCTGCCCATTAGACTCATACATTCAACTAAGTACCTGACCAAATGAACATCTAATAGTCATCTCAAATTTAGTATGTCCCCCCACCCCAATCCTGGTCTTCCCTTCCTCCTTCCCATCTCAGTAAACAACACTACCAATAGCCTAAACAGCTCAGGCCAAAAATCTAGGAATTGTCTACTTCTCTCTTTGCCTCATAGCCCACACATCTAATTTATCCACATGAATCAATACCAATCAGCTCTACCTTCAAAACATTCTAAATCAGAACACATTTACCACTGCTCTCCTTGCTACCACTCTTGTCCACAGAGCAGCCAGTGAGCTGGGTTTTTTTGTTTGTTTGTTTTGTTTTTAAAGGATTTATTGAGATATAATTCACATACAATTCACCCATTTAAAATATGTTTAATGAATTTAAGTATATTCACAGTTATATGCAATCCCTACTGAAGTCAATTTTAAAACATTTTCATTACCTCAAAAAGATACTCCATACATATCACCTCCCTATTCTCCCAATATCCCCCAGCCATAAGAAACCACTAATCTATTTTCTGTCTCTAAAGATTTACCTACTCTGAATATTTCATATTAATACAATTATGATTTGTGGTCTTTTGTGCCTGGCATGTCACTCAGCATAATGTCCTCAAGGTTCACCTGTTGTAGCATGTACCAGTATCTCATTCCTTTTTATGGAGAATAATACTCCATTTTTTACCGTGTTGTTTATTCATTCTGCAGTTCATGGACACTTAGGTTTAGTTTTTTATATATCCTAGATACATGTACTCTATTAAGTACATGATTTATGAATACTTTCTTCCATTCTTGGGGGTTGTTTTTTTTAGTTTCTTGATAGTATCTTTTGAAATACAAAATATTTTAATGTCCAGTTTATCAATTTTTTTCCTCTGTTGCTTGTGCTTTTGATGTGATATCTAAAAATCCACTGCCAAATTGGAGGTCATGAAGATTTGCCCCTATGTTTTCTTCCAAGAGTTGTATAGTTTTAGCTCTTCCACTTAGTTCTTTAATCATTTTGAGTTAACTTTTAGAAATGGTGTGAGGTAAGGGTCCAGCTTCATTCTTTTGCATGTGGCTATCCAGTTGTCCTGGCACCATTCGTTAAAAAAAACTACGCCTTCCCCATTGTTTGGTCTTGGTATCCTTGCCTAAATTAGCTAACCACAGACACATGGTTTTATTTCTGGACTCCCAAATCTATTCCAGTGATCTACATGTCTATCCTTATACTAGTATCATACTGTCTCGATTACCATGGCTTTGTAGTAAGTATTGAAATTGTAAAGTGTGAGCTGTCAAAATTTGCTCTTCATTTTCAAGATTATTTTGGCTATTCATGGTTCCTTGCAATCCCATATGCATTTTAGAATCAGCTTGTCAGCTCCTTCATAGATGTTATCTGAGATTCTGATAAGGACTGCACTGAATGTGTAGATCAATATGGGGAGTATTGCCATCTTAACAATATTAAGTCTCTGGATATCTTTCCATTTACTTAGATCTTCTTTCTTTCGACAATGTTTTGCAGTTTTCAGAGTACAAATTGCACATTGTTAAATTAATTCCTAAGAATTTTTATTCTTTTCAATGCTTTTAAAAAAACAGAATAGTCTTCTTATTGTATTTTATGATGTTCATTGCAAGGTTATAGAAATTCAAATGATTTTTTGTATATTGATCTTGTATCTTGCAATCATGTTGAACTTGTTTATTAATTCTAAAAATTTCTCAAGTGGATTCCTTAGGATTTTCCATATACAAGATCAAGTTATCTGCAAATAGAGTTAGCTTTTACTTCTTCCTTTCCAATCAGGATGACTTTTATTTCTTTTTCATCCTAACTGCCCTGCCTATAACCTCCAGTACAATGTTGAACAGAGGTGGTAAGTGCAGACATCCTTGCCTTGTTCCTGAACTTACAGGGAAAAAGAATCCACTCTTTCACCATCAAGTACTAGCTGTGAGGTTTCTGTAGATCCTTTTATTAGGTTGAGAAGATCCGTTCTACTTCTAGTTTGAGTTTTTCTGTTTGTTTCGTTTTTTCATGAAAAGGTGTTGGATTTTTTCAAAGGCTTTTCTGCATCTATTGAGATGATCATGTAATTTTTGTTTATTCTATTGCTATGGTATATTAATTAATAGATTTTCTGATGTTAAACCAACCTTACATTCCTGGGATAAATTCCACTTGGTCATGGTATGTCATCCTTTTCATATTTATACACCAGCTGAATTCAGTTTGCTAGCATTTTGTCAAGGACTTTTGTGTCCACATTCATAAAAGATATTGGGTGTGTGGTTTCCTTGTGATGTCTTTGTCTCATTTTGCTACCAGGGTAATAATGTCCTCATAGAATGAACAGAAGTATTCTCTACTTTTGGGGAGAGTTTATGAAGAATGGATATGAATTACCAATTCAATCTCTTCATTTGTTATAGGTCTACTCAGACTATTTTATCAATTGTTAGTGCTTTCTAGAAATTTGTACATTTCATTATCTAATTTATCGACATACAACTGTCGATAATTCTTTTTATTATGTAAGGTCAGTAGTAATGTCCCCTTTCATTTCTGATTCTAGTAATTTGTGCCCTCTATTTTTTTCTTGGTCAATCTAGTTAAAGGTTTGTAAATTTTGTTGATCTTTTCAAAGAACCAACTTTTGGTTTCACTGATTTTCTGTATTTTTCTATTTACTATTTTGTTAATTTCTGCTCTGATCTTTATCTCCAATCTTCTGATTTTTTTAGGTTTAGTGTGTCCTTCTTTTACCAGTGTCTTAAGGTGGAAGTTTAGGTTAATGATTTTAGAGTCTTTCTTCTTTTTTTTGGCTTAAAACAACAGAAATTTGTCTCACTTTCTAGAGGCTAAGTACCAGATCAGGATGTTATGAGAATCATACTCTCTCTGAAACTTGTAGGAGAGAATACTTCCTTACCTCTTCCTTGCTTCTGGTGGTGTTCAGGTAATCTTGGTATTCCTTGGCTTACAGCTACATAACTCCAATCTCTGTCTTCATTATCACCTGGCATTCTCCCTGTGCATCTCTCTGTGTCTTCACATGACTGTCTTCTTATAAGGACACCAGTCATAGTGGATTAAATGACTACCCTACTCCAGTATGACTTTAACTTAACTAATTACACCTCCAACAACCCTACTTCCAAATAAGGTTATATTCTAAGGTACTAGGGGGTTAGGCTTCAACATACCTTTCTTTGGGGGGGGAGAAGGGGGAGGTACACTTCAACCCATATGTCTATGGATTTCTGCAGTGTCCAATAAGAATATTCAAAAAAGTAGATGGAGTAACCAGGGATCTTCAATAAAATAAATAAATAAAGAAGAGTCATATGGTCCAAGACAGCAAGAAGAAAATACATATTGATGTCTTCTCCCATTTGATACTACATTAAAAATACAGTGAAGAAATAAAAAACCCAAAGCTATGTCAAACACAAAAAAGGAACCATCAGTAGTTGAGAGATTTTAAAAGGTCTCTGAAAAAAACAGGATAGAGAACCGATTACTGATGAATGAATAGTGTCCACCTATACTGCTGATTTCTTCTTTCTTAACACAGGCTACAAATCTATAGTTATAAATTTCCCTATAAGCACTCCTTAAGCTATATCCCATAAGTTTTAGCATATTGTATCTTCAGTTTTCATTCATCACAAAGTGTTTTCTAATTTCCTTTATTTCTTTTTTTGACTTATTTAGAAATATGTTGTTTAATTTCCCCATATTTGTGAATTTACAGTTTTACTTCTGTTATTGATTGCTAGTTTCTGTCCCTTGTGGTTAGAATAATATTTTAGGTGCACTTGAGAAGTATGTATATTCTGCTATTGTTTTGTTTATCTTTCTTCCTATTACATTAGGCTATCACCTCAAATTTCACCTCAAGACCTTCTCTAAAATGGTACCTGCCATTCACTTTTTATTTTTCTAGTTTTACTGTTTTTTACTTATTCCTCCATATATTTATGAGAGTAAGAGTTTTCAAAATTTTAACAAAAATTTTTGAAGGTCAAGGAACAATCATAATTTCATTCACTCTTTATTCCCATATCCCACTTTGTTTTTCTTCACAGCACCTAAATTTACACAATATATTTATTTTCTTACTTGCTCAGAGCCTGTTTTCCAGAATAGAGTAAAAACTCTAGAAGGGGAGGGGCTTTGCCTGTGCTGTCCACCACTGTGTCCGCAGTACCTAGCACATAGTTATTACTCAATAAACATTTGTTGAATTAATGGATGTAAACAGGAATTGTTATATTTTTTAAATTACCTATATTTTAAGTAACAACTTTAACAGATAATCTACTTTTATTTATATCGATAAAGAGCAGAACAATAACCGAGTATGGGAAAAGAAGTAATAGTTGTTTATTTGGCTGAAAATAGGACGACAAACAGAAGTGGCCAGAGGCCAGGTATTTAAAGTTCCATTTCAATAATCCTAAAACTTATTTTTATAAATAGCACTGCTGACATGCCAGTACCCTTATACTACATACCCCAGGTCCAAAAGAAACAAGGACCTCTAATTCAATGGGAAAGTGAATACTAAAGTGAGAAATGTTTATACTATAACTACTAGTTTTGACAGTTAGGGCTACTGGACTATTTAGCAGAAAGTAATCAAAGTGAAAATTTGTCACTAAGCATAAACAAAACTCTTTAATGTAAAAAAAAAAAAAAAGAACATTATTTCCATGTTCTCACTTTTCCCCCATATCCCTTTCTTGATAAGGCCAAGTTTTGTAATAGGCTTAGCAAGGCTAAGCAAAATTAACTTAGGTTATGAAGTTTTACCTTAAGTCCTGTTTTCTCATCATCACTTCCATTATTTGTAGATGGTGTCTCATCTCCTTGCCTGGAAACCAAGACAAAATCTTCGCTATTAAGAGTAGATACTGAGTCTGAGGAGACACTGATTTTTCCAACTGAAGCCTTGTCATCCATAACTCAAGAATGAGTCTCAACTCATGAATGATTAATATTTTTTAAATGCCTGAAAAACAAAAACCATAAAGAAACTCATATAGAACGTCTGCCAGATATTCAACTATGCTCTAATTCTTACAAAACATATATGGAAAATACTTAAAAAAAAACACTTCCAAAATATTTTCCCAAGACTTTCACTATTTACAGTTTAGGGTTTTTATTCCAAGATAATAAGAGAATTTTATGCTATATAGGGCCAAGATATTTTGGACTTCAAAAAAATTAAATAAATAAAACACATTCCCTCCAAAATAACCCTGCCTATCTATGGTGATTTGCTTAGCATATATTGCAACTCTAGTCTTGGCCTCCTAATACAACGAAGTACTAAACTTTTGTTTTCTATCCTTCGATTTGTAAATTTGCATACAAAAATGAAAGTGAAAGCACTTGGTTATGGTGAAAGCAAAATAACAGGTTTTTCTAGCATTATTGATACTTAAATTTAAAATACTAAAGTGGCTTTAACAAACAAAACTTCCTATTAACACCCAAGAGAGATAAATTCAAGGCAGGGCAAGCATAAACTCTAGAGCTGGGCATATACCTTACATAGCAAGATATCAGAAATCCATTAAAAACTCAATCTTCCCACACCACGATTTCTTAGAACACAACTCAATATGAACATTACCTCATATGAGTCCCATGCCAAAAATTCCTAGCAAAAAGTAGAAAGACACGTCACTTATGAAAAGCCATTCAATTATTTATTGACTGCTGGAATAAAACTCAAACTTATCTACTATTTTAAAACCCGGTTCTAAGAATTTTGTGGCAATGTTTCTATTCAGTTGTCAAAACATCAACAGAATACAACATTATACTCAAAGAGTCTTACTATTAACAAAAGTAGCAACTTTATGTTCACCTTATACCTCAAAGAAGTAAGGTTCTGAAGTCCGTTTAGTGTCTCTAGTTTAAAAGTCCTGATTTATGCTTTGGATTTTAATTGAATATATATTTATACAGCATACACCATGTGCCAAGCACTATTTTCCTCTCAAAGACCTACATACAGATAAACACCTAGCAACAGGAGTTACGCAATTATAATTGGAAGAAAACTTAAAAATCATCAGTACACTGTTAAACAGATAAGGAAATGGCAACCTCAAGAGGAAAGGTAAGGTCATTTAACTAGTTAATAGCATAGCTAAGGCGAGCATCCTGGACTCTGCTGCTTTTTGTTTAAGCTAATTCCCCTGCTTAAAGGCTCTCATAGGTCTACATATTATAGGACCAAATCTAAATACAGTGTGGCATTCAAAAAATACTTCAAACTATACTTTTGAAAAAGTAAAAAAAGGTTTTAATTTCTCTATTCAATGAATACTCATTGACTATCTAGTGTATAAAAGGCAAGCTACGGTAAACAAAGAAATTAGATCCTTGTCCAAAGGAGTTTATAGTTTAGTAGAGAACAGAGGCAAATCATTCAGGTTAACAGGTTGATTTAGGGTAATGAAAACTATGGGAACATGTTGGGTGAGGTGCTAACTTAGACCTTTGCTAAGGATATACTTGTATACTTGAATACCTCCAGATATTTGTCCTTATAGGATCCTTCTCCTAGAGTGGTTTCCTTGCTACTGTACTTGATCAATTCCAACTCATCATTCATGATCCCAAACTCCTTCTCTTAGTAGTCTTTTCAGTGCACTTGCCCATTCTCACCTCAGAGTCAAATGAATTACTTCCTTTATTCTGTATGTATTCCATAGCATTTTACATTTGATTTCTTTATAGTACCTATTATGTTTTATAATTTGATGGTGAGTGCCTCTTATTGCAATCGTCACATCTCTATTTCACAGATAAGGAAATTAAACCTTAGAAAGATGATGTGACTTGTTCAACGTGATGTAACCAGTTAGAGAAAAAGACAAAAATTGAGCCTAGTAATCTGTGACTCCAAAGGCTGTGCTCTTCCCAGTAGATTATGATGCCTTTCTAAGGTGACAAATTTAGGCCTTGTCCCCAAACACTCAGTATTGCATAAATTGTTTTCATACTCAATCAATTAGGTCTTTTATCCACCTTTTAAAATGTGATTAACAGTAGGAAAATTGTCTAAAGCTATGATCTCAGAAACATTTATAACTTTGTATAATACTCTGGACTCACACACAATGTTTTTCGATATTTACACTACAGAACTGAGATGACTTAGCGGGCTCAAAGTTCACCTATTTTCTTTGAGGAGGTGACAGGAAAATACACTTTATAAGATACTTTACTGTTTGTTTTGGCAACTGAAAATAACTGAATCACTCAGCGGGAATGAGGTTTATTGAAATACTCAGCACAGGAAAAATCATTCAATAAGACTACTCTTTTCAGGCCTCCATGGACAGAGGTGAACAGGGAGTTCAAGAGTTCCATAAGTTCTGGATAAGACCACACCTTCCCTGGCCTCCCCAATGAAGAGGTGCCCCAGAATTTGGTGCATCTCTGGCAATATTCTCGAGATTCACAACCTGTCTTGAGAATAATAAGGAGTAATTCTGTTTTGTTTTTGATCACTACTTACATTAGTTACTACAAGAAGCCCCCTACTTTAATTCTTTATCCTTCAGACTATAAATCTAATTCCCACCGACAATAAAGTACAAACTTTCTCCATGCTATGATTTAAATGTGCCCCCCAAATTCCATGTGTTGGAAACTTAATCCCCAAATCCACATCTTGATGGCATTTGGAAGATGGGTCCTTGGGAGGTAATTAGAATTAGACAGGGTCAGCAGGGTGGAGCACCCATGATGGGGCTTTACAAGAAGAGGAAGAGTGAGTGACGTGAGCTGGCATGCTCTTGCCCTCTCACAATGTGACACCCTCCGCCAAGTTACGAAGACCCTCACCAGATGCAGCCCCTCGACCTTGGACTTCGCAGCCTCCAGAACTGCAAGAAATAAATTACTTTTCTGTATAAGTTACCTAGTCTGTGGTATTCTGTTACAGCAACAGAAATAGACTAAGATACTCCCTCAAACACCCTGCACTGCCATTCCCCTTTCAACCTTTCTCCATAGCAACTATCACCATTTGATATACTTTAAATTTTAGTCATTTGTTTGTAAATATCATGTAACCTAAGCTCCATGAGGGCAGGATTTTTGTGTTTCATTAACTGCTGTATCCCTAGCACCTGGAACAATGCCTGTCACATAGTAGGTACCCAAACCTAAGTAGGATAAATGGCAAATGAAGACAGAAAAGAACAAGAGCCAACCAATGAAAAAGTAAGACCACCTTTCATAAACTGACAATAAGAATAGCAGTCATTTTTGTGATGGTGAAGCACACAATTAGGAGTCAGGATAAACCCAAGTTAAAATACTGATTCTACTACTTACTAATAGCATGAGCATGGACACACTGAACCTCAGTAAGAGAAAATGTTTTATTATCTATCTCATACAACTATTGCAAAAATTACTAAAGACTATAGGAGGGTACTTTGAAAAGTTCATGGAAAAACAGAATTAAAAGACAATATGAATCTTTCCGTGAACTTTTTGAAGTACCCTCATATATGTAAAGCATTTAACAAAACATTATAAGCACCCAATATTTATAGCTTTTCAAAAACTAACTTCTAATTTTAAAAAGTTTAGTATATATTAACTGATTTAAATATATCCAATTTAGGAAACACATTATTGGGGCAAAAATATACACCTTTCCTAATTTCACATTCTCATTTGTTTATACCTAAATAAACGCAAAGGAATACTTTGAATAAAAATGCCTTTTCTTTGTAAAATACAAAGGAATAAAGGGTACACGTTTTTTTAAATCTCATTTCTATAAAATAGAGCAAGTATCTTTAAATAAGGTAATATTCACATGAATACCCTGGAATTTGGTAGGCACTCCTACTTTGCCTCCTCCTTTTACAGAAGTGATAAGCCTAGACCCTTGTAATGTGTCCATTTACCAATAGAGCCAGGTTGGTGAGTGCAAGTTCAGAGATGCTTACTTCTCTACATCTCTTTGATGAACGTTTTGCCCAAATTACTGCTCTGTGCCATAGTGACAATTTTAGGCTCAATTATGCACTTTTGCAAAGACCACAGCAAAAAATGCAAGTCAATATTGCTGAATAAAAGATTCATATTCATTCTCAATCTCCTCTTAAACACTCTAGACCCAACTAATGGAGAATGAAATGGCAAGAACTGGCCATGATAAAGGCTCTTTTGACAGCCTTTCAAAAGCAGCCAGCTCCTGGATAATCAATGTTTACTTTTTTAAAACTTGAGCTATTTATTTATTTATTTTTGGACAGAGTACTATCAGATATTTGTATTGTTTCTGGTTATAAACATCATTCTGAGCAGTAACATACACAGTAACCATGCAGTAGCATGGATTTGCTAATGTGTAATTAGTAGAGGCAAAAAAAACCCTACAAAATAACTGCCTTCTAGTGACCTGCCGGCTTAATAAGAGGTGTGGGTGATACTCATAATTGAACTCGACACACTTGAGACAGACAAAACATGCTAGTGCCCAGCCACTAGCCCATAACTTGGTTCACCTTTATTTCCTTAGTTTTCTTGAAACTTTCTGCCTGAAGGAGGAGTATTAATTGCTTCCACATCTACCACTTCAGTGGAACTCCCCACCCACTAAACAGTCCCTCTCAAAAATCCGACTCCCCTACTTCTTGCCAACATTCACTGAACCTCCTCTTTTAAAAACCATAAAGTAACACTAAATCAAACCCCAAGAATTCTTTCAGTTCTCATCTTTCTTCTACCTGCAGAAGTAAATGAGAATGCTGGCCATTTCCTTATTCTGAAACACTTACCATTTTGCTTCCATTTTCTAGCTCTGGCTACCTTTTTTTAGTCCTCATTTGGGTTCCTTTTCTTCTGCCTATTTTTTAAATTCCATCCTTATCCCTCTTGTCCCTAGCTATCTCATTAGCTAACATGGTTTTATCTTTCTATTATATGCTGATAATTAATACACTAGCCCTATCTTTTCTCTTGAATTCCACATAGGTATTTGTGTTATGTTTTCTTTCTTTTCTACTCTATTGAATATCCGATATGTGTTTGGCACTAGGTATAGTGTTATGGTGAGAAATAAAAGATACTCCTTACCTTTGACAGGCTTACGGTGGTTGAAAAAATGGATTAGTATACAAGTACTTGTAATACAGTATAGTGCTTGATATAATAAAACATGGAAAGAATGTTATGAGAATACATAGCTCTACTACATATGTCCCACAGTCATCTCAAAACCAATTCCATGTGTCCAAAACCAGACCATTTAACCCCTTCACATCACACAAGCATTTTCTTCCTCCTAGGTTCTCTATCCTCATTAACAACCATAGATCCAAGACAAACATAAAAAAAAAAAAGCAAAAGCAAAAAACTTTACTCCTCACTCCTTTTCTAATTCTCCCTTGGAAATTTAATGAATGTTAGATCCAAAACATACCCCAAAATCTATCCTTTCTCTGCCATCCCTCATGTCTCTGACTTGTATTTTATTTCCTTTCAATGTGGCTGCAACAATTCTTCCTTTCTAGACTCTCTCTAATCATTATCTAGCTCACGTAGTTAATTTCTAAAGGTTAGACTGACCATATATCCCACCTTTCCTCTAATCGTCATCCATATCCCTAATCACATGCATGTAGGGATAATGTTCCTACATCATACTGACTGAAAATACAATAAAATCCGAACTCCTTATTATCATTTAGTTCAAAATACGGATCCAATCTACCCTTCTAGTCTTATCTCCTTCTGTCAAAACATACCAGACAACCCACCAGGTATGTCATGCATTTTCATACTTTCAAGCCTTTGCATAGGCTGCATATTAAGCTAGGAATGTGTCTTTGTTTCCCTGGTTAGCCTTTCTCCCCCAACAGCAATCTAGTGATACAATCAAGTATTCAACCTCTCCCTTCTGCAATGTTCATCATTTCCTGCTAGGGCTCCTAAGGCTTTTTGTTTGTTTTTTAGTTCTATCACCAAATTATAGCATTTACCACACAGTAAAATGTCACATCTCTTTTCTACTTGACTGTACTTATTAATCCATTCATTCCAGAAACAATTACTAAGTATAAACCACCATGCCAAATGCTGGGAATTCAAAGGGCACAAACACAGTGCCCCTGAATTACTTGTGGATAGGGATCTATGTTTTATTCATATTATCTTCAAATCCTTGCTTACTGGTAGTGCTCAATAAACTTGGTTGGTTGAATATACTTAATCAGAATTTAACTAGTAGGGTCTAAGTAATGTGAGGAGGACAAATGACAAATATGCTATACTACATGCATGTGATTAGGGATGTTGATGACGATTAGAATGAAGAGACTCAAAAAGAACTACACTTGAATGTGCCTGACTGAATCTTCACGTCCCTAACTGTCACAGTCAAGAAATACTTAAAAAACACCGAGTCACAAAACATACCTTGGATTCCCTTTGAACCAAACACTCTTGTCACTTCCCTCCCAGTCCCCATCATTGTTGTTGCTCAGTCAGTAAGCAAATGAATACAGCTTTAGGGAATCTTAAGGGGAATGCTTAAGATCTTGCTAAATCTAAAGAGAAAACAATACTTATTAGTTCTTGAGTGCCAATTATATGCCCAACATGATACTAAATCATGATACATGATTACTAATTTGCACACTAACCTTGCCAGATGGGTATTAAGTTCATATGACAAACTGAGACTTAGGCAGTAAGTTGAGTAACTCGCTTAAATTCACAGAGAAAATTGTGGAACTTGATTCAAACCCAGGAAATCTAGGTGCCTCTGTCCTTTTCTGGATTGCATCTCTCTCCTCCTCCACGTCCCTATCTCCATTTTCTACCCATTCCAATCCATCCTCTATGCTGATCCCAGCTGTATCCTTCTAAAATTCAGATCTGATAAGATTAGTCTTTGTTCAGAAAAAGAACAAGACAGGAAGTAGCAAAAGAATCAAGTCTCAAAGATTCTGTAGCAGGCCAATTCCTGTGGGTTTGCAGCCCTTTAAAATCAACCAAGCAAGGTACAAACAAGCTACAAAAATCACATTAGTCTCAACTTATTTCTTTCTTCCCTACCTCTAAACTTTGTTTCCCTGCACTGGTTTTCACAGGAATTTTTCACAGCCTATCCCTAGAGAGGGTGGGACAAATCTAACAAAACTTAATAGAACATTATCCCTTTATAAAAATTAATTTCTTTCCACCACTACTAATTGCTATACAATAGATGAATCTTTAAGTCTGACTCTGAATTTGGGGGTTGTTTCTTTGAATTATTTTAGTGAGTCAAGAGAACCATATCAATTTAAGCTTTCTGATTAATTTCAGCTTAGCTTAAAAACCAAAACCAAAATAAAACAAAACAACCATCTTGAGTCTATCTGCACTTACAGGCAAGAAAAACCAGCTTATCTAAAGGTCACTCAGGCAAATTTTAACCTAGGATGCCTGTAACAATTTATTCCTTTAAAGTATTAAATGACTTTTAGTTCAATTTAAATTGAATTTCAATTTTTAATTCAAAAAAAAAATCCTGAAATAAGGGAATATAGGAATTTGTAAGACAAAAGTGAGTTTAAAATTTTTTTTTACAGGTTACAATCTTCTGCATGGTGGTTATATATACATAACACAATGTTACCATCCTGAAATAAGGGAATATAGGAATTTGTAAGACAAAAGTGAGTTTAAAATTTTTTTTTTACAGGTTACAATCTTCTGCATGGTGGTTATATATACATAACACAATGTTACCATTTTAGCCACTTATAAGAGTTCAGTTCTGTGACACTTTAAGTACATTCACACTGTTGTGCAACCATCACCACCATCCGCATCTAGAATGTTTTCATCTCTCCCAGCTGAAACTGTGTGCCCATTAACACTAACTCCCCAATCTCCCCTCGCCCTAGCCTATGGCAACCACCATTCTACTTTCTCTCTCTATGAATCTGACTACTCCAGGTACCTCCTATATGCAGCGTAATCATACAATATTTGTCCTTTTGTAACTGGCTTATTTCATTTAGTATAATGCCTTAAGGATTATCCATGTTGCAGCATGTGTCAGAACTTCCTTCATTTTTAAGGCTGAGTAATATTCCATTTTGTGTATACATTTTGTTTATCCATTCATCCTTCGATAAAAATAAAAGTTTTTAAAGCCTGACTGCAACTCTGTAGGATCTTTAGGATAAAACATAAAATTGATACAATGAAGTGCCTAAAAGAGAGCCCATGTTTTCAGTTGCTTCACTTTCTCATGAGTAATCAAGTTTATTAGATTTTTTTTTTTTTAAGTTAACAATCTAGTATAACAGAAAAAAACACGACTACGAGCGGAACTCTTGGGTCTTTTTTTTTTTTTTTTTTTAACTTGGACATTGTCCTGGCTTCAGTTACAAAAAATAAAGGAATTGAACCCCTACTATTTGTGATTGTTAGTATCCAAGAAAGGGAAGAAAAATATCAGATGCTTTCCAGTACAATTCCATGAGGTAGACAAAAGTAACTCTATTTTTACAAATGAAGAAACTGAGTCTCAGAGTGATTAAGTAGCTTACCCTCAGTCATATACTAAGTAAGTACAAGATGTGGGATATCCATACCTTTCTGATCCCCAAATTTATACACTCCCCACTATAGAGGTAAGAGGTAAGATGAGGGAGTAAGAGGTAAGATGAGGAAATAAAATGCACATAAAACAATTCATTTAACTCTGTGCTGATTATTGGAGAGCAATGATGTTGATACCTGAAAAAATAAAACCATGTAAATGGTTTTCCCATGTTCCTGTGGATATTTCAGGAAAACACATTCAGTTTTTTCCAGAACTCTAGCTATGCTGGCTTTATGCCACTTCAACACAATATCTCTGAAACTAAATATTTAAATTGTTATTTAGATGTCTTTCTACAATAGAAACTACGCCCTGGGAACACAGGGAAAATTAGCTTAATATTAATGTCCTACTCATTCACAAGTCAGATTATATTCCTGACCTTGCTATTATAGATTTTTTTAAAAAAAAGCATCCTTGTCTTTACTTTTTCTGAACAGACTTTTAAAACTTAATTTACATCAGCATTTTATAAAGATAAAAATATGAATATTTTTAAGCAACGTAGGGTTGTCCAAAGACTTTTCCTCCGTTTAAGGCCATTAGTTGGTATAGTTCCTTCTCATCCACAATTAATGAAATGAATGTATTCCATTTAGAACATCCACCTGTCTGCACTTAGATCTGAAATGTTTGCATTATTCACTTCTCCTTAATCTATGTGAATTTAATGCCAAGTAAGTAAATCATGTGATAGATGACCAAAGCCTGCTAAATGTAGTAGATATGGTGTCTCTTTTCCGTGACTCCCGTTTGATTTTCAGAGCAACAGGCAAACACAAATTTTTGGCAGAAGACATGCTTTCTGTGTGTTCTATATGAAAAGTCCATAGTTACAGGAATAGGGGAACATTTGATAAGTGGGTCAAACGGGGTGGCAGTCAATAAGCATTTACTGAGACTTTCATACCACTGAAGTGGGCACTATGTAAGAAGATACAAAATTCACAAATATTTAATTAGTTCCACATATGTTTGTAAAACTATCTGAAAAGATCTTTTCTTACAACCAAAAACAAAACAATAAAAATAAGATTTTCTGCTAGGGGATAATTTATAATATAAATACTATCTTTTGAGGTTAGACAGAAATCAAGAGTTCTCCTGAATTCATGGAGAATTCAACAGGTAACTACAATAAGGATATAACCATTTCTCTTCTGCAGATACATCAGAGGTCTAGGTATAGAAAATCATGTGTCACAGCAAAAGAGGTTTACATGACATATTCCTCACACTGCCAGAATCAGTCTGTCAGCATACCTTCCAGGGTACTAGAGAGTATATTACCTCTATGATAAAAATATTAAAACAATCAACTCATGGCTCTTTCCATTAGTATTAGACAAATGCCCAACACTTACCAATTTAGCCTTTAATGTTGTCTGTTATTACTCTTAACAATATTTAAAATATGTTCCCAAAGAAAGATTCTACATATCAATTTCTTTAACTGATACAAGGGTGTAATATTATGATATGTACGTTTTGGATTTCATCCACGGTTCCTGGCTTTCTATCTTGGAGCTGGCTGTAAAAAAATTCTCTGCCCTACTTTGTCTGATTGTAGTTTTGTAAGATTCCCATTTCAGGGGGGGTCCTACCCCATACCTGGAAGATGCTGCCCAGAAAGGCCAAGAAGTATCTGAACAAACAGGCCTTGCTGGGTTTCCCCATCCAGTCTGTTAGTGTTAGATCACACCCTTTTTGTCCAATCACATTTCTACAGTGCTGTCCATACTTCAATCATGCCCATGTAATGAAATTGCTTCCATTAAAACCCAAGAGCACAGGGTTCAGGGAGCTTCTGGATAGCTGAATATGTGGAGGTTTCTGGAGAGTGGTGCACCTAGGGAGGGTATGGAAGCTCCGCACCCCTTCCCCCATATCTCACCCTACGCACCTCTTCATCTGTATTGTTTGTAATACCCTTTGTAATAAACCAATAAACATGTTCCCCTGAGTTCTGTGAGCCACTCAGCAAACTAATTGAACCCAAGGAAAGGGTGGTGGGAACCCCAATTTATAGCCAATCAGTCAGAGGCAGATGCAAGCCCCAGGTTAAGTAGGGGGCAATCTTATGGGACCTGACACAATCTCAAGGTGGATACTGTTGCAATTAAATTGGAGGACACCTAGCTGGTATCCCCTGATTTGCCTGGTGTGTGGGGGAAAAAACCCACACATTTGGTCACAGAAGTCTATCTTCTGTGTTGATTATTATGCTGTGAGTTTGTGTTTTACCAAACAAAAGATCATCCTCAGAAAAGAGAAAAAAGGATTATAATGATAGGTTGTTGATTATAATTACCTAAAATTTATAAATAAAGAAAAAACAGAAGAGAGAAAGTTTAAAAATAGTCATGTTACTGTTAAAGTTTGAGTTTAATAACATTACATTAAGGTTACCACAGAGACCCGACCCTCGTCCCCCAACCAGGCACACCACTGCTGCCACAGGGCCTGCCCAAGGTCCTGAGGTATGGAGCGGGGGACCGGACCCCTCCCCCCACAACATGGCACACCACTGCTGCCACCAATAACTAGGTAAGGAACATGCCATAAACATCACCTCCATGTGGGTGGCCCACCGCAGCCACCACAATAATCACAGCTACCATGAAAGCAGCTAAACACCACAACCACCACGCAGATGGTCTACCAGCCACTGGAGTGCATTGACACAAGGAGAGTCACCAGCAGAGACCAAAGAAAAGAAGAGGATGTCTCTCTCCACAAAGCCCATTTCAGAGTGACAGAAGAAGCATCTGCTCTACAATAATACTGGGGGACCTGAACACACCTCTCAGCATTGGACAGATCATCTAGGTAACAAATCAACAGAGTAACCATTACTCTTTCAGAAGGAGAGAAGAAATCTAGGGTTATCAGAGGTGGGGGAGGGTGGGGATGGGGAGAGATTGGACAAGGGGCATAAAGAATAAGTACAATTTGTATCATATATATGCTAGTTATATCGATTTGATCAACATATGTCAACGTTGAACCCCCAAAATATGTATAATCAATTATGATTCAATAAAAATTAAAATAATAAAGTTACCACAGAAACCCATTTGTTAATAAACCTTAAAAAACGGAGAAAAATTTACTGCTGTGAAGACTTACTGATCCCAAGGAGTACCAGTTTATAACACAAATGCTGATGCAACCTTAACTGGAAATACATAGATAGCTGTGCATTCACTCTTGAAAAGGTGCAAACCTTCAAATCTGGCAGCACAGCAATTCAATTGGGGAGACATATTTCTCATGTTTTAAGGCCAAGGTAATACACACAACTTAATGTCAAGAATGAACTGAAAGACAGGTTTAGGGCTTTATTTTACTTTTTTAGTGATCAGAAAGAGATTTATTGGGGAAAGTTAGGCCTTATGGAGCACTATTCTGATAGAAGAATAATCTTCAGAAAATTCTCACTGATGACTACCTCATGGTATTATGATTGACTTGGAAAGAGAAGGGAAACTTCCAGGCCAAATTCTATAAACTAACGTGTTCATAACTTGCATGCTTCCATATTTGGTCAGACAGTCTTTACACATGAAGAGATACAAAGCTATTAGGGTCAACTAGAGTGGTTACAATATAAGTTTAAGTGTCTATCCAATACTGTTTTGACTTACAAGTTTTCTGAAGAATAACAATCTCAAGATAACACAAAACTGGGGGTGGAGAGGCGGTGACCAATGTAACCAGTTCATGCTAAAAATCAAAGAGCTGTTAAATTGATATTGATTTTTTGTTTGTTTTTTGAGGTATGCCTATGAGCATCAAGTCCTTAGCCTTGGATTTTCTTTCCTGAGGATCTAACTATGAAAAACCAGTAAAACAAGGCAATTACATACAAAGCAACAAAATGTCATGCCAAACTCTGTTTTATGTACATTAGTTAAATTAGCACTTTAAAAATATTTGGGTTCTCTCTCCAAGAAACACTATTTAAGAGTGTTGTATTCATTTATTCCACATGCTTGAGAAGTCTAACATCTGATTATATTGAAAATTACAAAGATAACATTATGGGAAGCCAATGTCAGAACTTTAGCACAATAGTATTTTTATAATGATATTCAACAGCAGCACTGATTTAAACTAATTGTTTTCTGACACCTGTACCCGAAGATAACTTGTTAGAACAATTACTGGGAAATGATGAGACCTTCAAAGTAGGAAACAAACTCAATAAAAAACTTCTTTAAAAGATTGAGGGCTGTAAAGTTTGGTTATATTAAGTGGGAAATCATGTCCCCTCATGTAGATAACGTAGATAATGTGCATAATACATTTATCTTAATATGCAGCAGAAAAGGTAGGAAGCAGGTGTCTTTACTTTTTTTACAGAGTCACACTATATTACTATTTAATCACTTGTAAACTGCTAACAAAATACTATGCCAAAAAAGTCAAAACGCATATAGCTGATAGGTTAACTTTCCAGACAAATATATACTTTATTAACACCAATAAGTTGACTGTAAACGGAGCTATAAAACTGAAACAATGAAAAGGAAGTGTACCACAACATAGCAATATTTCAACTTTGAGTTAATACTTTGTATTAAAGCTACATGTTAATTTTTAATGTTACTAACACATACAAATTAATCATGGATTCAAATTTTATTAATACAAACTGAGGTCTACAAAGGAAGATCATAAAGGACATTCTCCCCTATTTATTTTCAGTTTTTTTTTTTGGTCCTTTTTGAGACCGGCTGCACCGCGCTCAGCCAGTGAGCGCACCGGCCATCCCTATATAGGATCCGAACCCGTGGCAGGAGCGCTCCTAGCGCCGCACTCTCCCGTGTGCGCCACGGGCTCAGCCCTTATTTTCAGTTTTTTTTTTTGGTCCTTTTTGAGACCGGCTGCACCGCGCTCAGCCAGTGAGCGCACCGGCCATCCCTATATAGGATCCGAACCCGTGGCAGGAGCGCTCCTAGCGCCGCACTCTCCCGTGTGCGCCACGGGCTCAGCCCTTATTTTCAGTTTTTATAAGTAACCTCTACTTAAAAGTTTTCAATGTATATTGAATAGCACCCTATACAAACTTGAATTAAGGCAACAGGTCCTTCATTTCAGAAAGAAAAGAAAAAAGAAATCGGATGTGCACTTCCTTGGGACCTACCTTTGTCCCCAAATACTTTTCAAACATCAGTTTAATGTGACAAACACAGCTCCATTCACCCTCCATTGGTTTTTTTTTTCTTCCTAAAAATCAAAGCAGCTGGAAACACACTACTTACTACTCCAGTCACATATATGTGAATACAAGTGTGTTGATTTGAATGAAAATATCAAATGAATGGTGAAACGCTGTCCATAACCATTTTTTAACAAAAAACAAACAAAAAAACTCATCTCAAACTCAAGTTGGAACATGGTTTTAAACTAACGGAGCATCAGCAGCGGGAACACTGAACAGTCTCTTAGGACATTTGCTTTCAGGATAAAATCCTGGAGTATAGGTACGTAGATTCTTGCAAGAGCAGGCGCAGATGATAAACCGTCTGGATGTTAGAAGAGTGGGAACCAAAGTACTACCAGGCAATGGACAGCGAACTCCTGAAGTCTGGGGTTATCCTTTGGCTCAACACATAAAACCCTGAACGTTGCTGGGAATCGAAAGACACAGCAATAAGGTTTGGGGGCTGACGCTTCCAGGAGACGGGAAGAGTAGCATTCCAGGGACACTTTAATTACAGCAAGGGAACATGACACAGAAGGTCCAATACGAGCTGGCTGAGCAATACCGTAAGAAAACGAGTCTTTCAAATTAGGGGCAGCCCAGGAAGCCAGACTAAGGCCCAAGCCAACCTAAATCACAGATACAGGCCTAGTGGGCAACAGGGAGAAACTGAGGCAGAGGCAGCGTCCAGATTCCCAAATAGGGCCGAACCCGAAACATGTAAGTCAACACACAAACCGGCTTCGCTGGGGGGCCACAGGGAAGGCCGCACACGCAGGACTCAGAACAGAGACACCCACCCAGACAGGGGGAACCGGTTTGGGCAGGGGCTCCCGGAACGTCCCAGCCTGCGCATGCGCCCTCTCCCCTCCGCCGCACTCCCCCTCCCCCCAATCACGGCCACCCTCACAACTCGGCCCGTCGAGGGAGCTGAGCGCAGCCCCAACGGCCCAGCCCCGTGGGGTGATAAGACAGCTTGACCCCCCGTAGGGGCCGTCGGAAAATCTCCCAAGGTTGGTGGGTAGGAGGTGGGAGGAGGAGAGGAAACGAGGCCCTACCCGACCCGCCGTCTCTTCCTCCGCCGCCAGCCGTTCGCCGTTCCCGAGGCTCCGCCGCCTGGGCCTCCCCAGCCGCCCTGCCCCCGCCCTCCCCGCCCCCTACTCACGTGAGGGCACCTTCTTCCGCCCTCCGCCCCGCCTCCTGCCCCGTCCCATAGGCCTGGGGATGATAACAGCGGCCCCATTGGCCCAACACAGCGGCGAGGAGGGGCTTCCTTTCCTCTGAGCGCCACCTGGGCTTTCAGCCCACCTCAGGCTGGTGCGCCTGCGCGGAGTGTGCCCGCTGGGAGCCGGACCCAGGGCTGTGCTCGGGCAGGGTCTGGGGCTTGGACCCACAGCAATTGTGTGACTGCAGCAAGGACTGGGAGCGGACTGGGTAGCACTCGTTGAGTCTAGATGGGGATAACACTCCAAGGAGCACTGGTGCAAGAGCAAGGAATCCCCTGTTCACCTTCCATGTTCAAGTCCTGTTTGAAAAGCAGCACTTAACCGTGTGACTCAAACCACCTGGCGTTTATAAAAGGCGCGCAGTGTGCCAGGGATTGTGATAGGTCTTTTTACGGGTATTTCATTTCAGCTTTACCACAAACCTGTGGGAATGGTATGACTTTTCTAATTTTATAGAGTGCAGCCTAACTTACAGAATTCAGTCTAGAACTCAAAACTTCTGACTCCGAAGTCCAAGGACCGCTGGTACAACACAGTTGCCTTGAGGTACTGCAAGCACAGAAGAGGCCAGAGATGAACAAGGTTGTTTCGGACTGACTCAAAGATGGAGACTTTAATTAAAAATCATTCAAAGGTAAAATACAGAGCAAGAGCAATAGTGAAGACTAAATTCCCTGTCCTGAGTGCATTTACAGTGTATCTGGGAACAAAAACAAGGATTATTAAAGGTGCTACTTAAGTCTTGATAATTTTTAAAATAATTCCACAGCCTCTCCCTTATTCTCCCCCTGTCTTTATTCAAATGGCATATGCTCTTTTCCTGATGAATGAGTCATGTGCAATGTTTTCCGGTGGATACTGCATCCAAATCAAGAGAAAGAGCAATGCAACAGCTGTGCTTTATTAGCCTCTTTTAGTGACTTTATTATAATAGATGTGGCTGCACCCCTGCGGGAAAATAGTTTTGCTGCGTTTCTCCTTATTCAGTTAAGTAATACACACCCATTTTAAAGTACTCATATAATACAGTATTGGGAAGAAAGTAAAATCCCCTGAACTCTTGACATCCTGAAAAAAACCATGCTTAATATTTTGGTAACCATAAGTTCATGTATTTCTTGATTCAGATGTACATCCCAAATATATATGTAAATCTTAACATAAATTTCTAAAATTAAATTTTATTATACAATCAGTACAATATGCCTTGGAGAAAAATAGAAAATAGAGACAAGCTAAAATAAAAAATAGAGAGATTGCATCCCACCATCAATGTTATTACTTTAGTGCATTTCCTTTTGTGTGTGTATATATATTTTTGTCAAAATGAAATCACACACTTCAGTAATCTGCTTTTTTCAATTAACAGTAAGTACCTGTTTCCTATATCATTCAAATTTTCTGTCAAGCTAAGAATATAGTTATAGCTGGTTTTCCCAATTCAGTAATATCATTTCAGGAAAACTTCCTCTCATATAATACCTAAACTATAATCAAATAGGCTGTTGACCAAATCGTAGTTTTCTATAACTAGCATTCCCATATCAGTATCCAGCCCAGGGTCACACATTAAATCTGGTTCCAGCCTTCAAGTATGGCACTTAAGAAAAAAATTAAAAGACATTGGCTCACTGCAGAAATCAGGCCACTTGAAGTACAAAATTTCTGGATTTGAATGACTGCTTCCTCAATAAGTCATAGTTTGTTCCTTTAAGCCTTGTATGTCCTGCAAACTAGAAGTTATATCTGAAGGCTCAATTGATTCAAGTCAAACATTTCGGACTAGTACGCATCATATGTGATGTTGTGTTTCTTACATTAGATACAGTATTACTTATTGTATCTAATATAGTGATGCGAATGTTGACCACAGGATTAATGATGATATACATGCTGTTTTTATCAGTCTATTTTTAAAATAGACTTCATATAGTCTACTTCAATGCCTACCAATGCCCCAATGCCATATATTCTAATATCCTATCCCATTCACAGAAAACTAATTTTGGTTTCCAAATATGCTCAACTTTTTTCAGTACATGGTTTTATACCCCAGAACACATGGTTACTGGCTATGAGTGGAATATGAAGCTGGTGTGAGATAAAGCAATGTGGTAGGCTGGAGCTAGAATGGGAAGGTCCTCGAATACTAAAATAAGGAAACTTAAGTTCTATCTATAGACACGGGGTGCCCTTAGATAATTTTAAGGACAGCAACAATATCAGATTTGGACTTTTTAAAAGATCACTCTAGTAAGACAAGAGCAGACAAAACAGGAGGCAGCTAGAACAATTTGGAGGCGGCCTAGGATCAGGAAGCCCGGAACTAAGGAAATAGAAGAGAAAAAAAGAAACAGAGTTGGAGAAGGATTTTGAAAAGAAATAAAGATTGAGTATCCCTTATCCAAAAGACGTGGAACCAGAAGTGTTTTGGATTTTCAAGTTTTTTGGAGTTTGTAGTATTTGCAGAATACATAACAGTTGAGCGTCCCTAATCCAAAAATCCAAAATCCAAAATGCTCCAATGAGAATTTCCTTTGAGCATCATGTTGGTGCTCAGAAAGTTTCAGATTTTGGATTTTCGGATTAGGTCTGCTCAACCTGTATCTTTGAGTTCACTGTTTCTTCTGCTTGCTCAAATCTGCTTTTGAACCCCTCTAGTGAATTTTTCATTTCAGTTATTATACTTTACAACTCCAGAATTTCATTTTTCTTCCTTTTTATAATTTCTATCTGTTTAATGATATTCTTATTTTGTTCATTCACTGTTTTCCTGACTTTGTTCATGTCTTCCTTTAGCTCTGAGCAACTTCAAAACAGTTGTTCTGATGTTTAAGTCTATTAAATCAAACATCTGGTTTTCCTCATGGACAGTTTCTGTTGATTTATTTTATTCTTCTCAACAGGCCATATTTTCCTGCTTCTTTGTAATGTTTACATTGTATACTTTGTAATGTTTTTTTGTTGAAAACTGGATATTTGAATCTTATAATGTGGTGACTCTGGAAATCATATCCTCCCTATTCCCCCAGGGTTTTTTTTTTTTTTTTTTTTTTTTTTTTTTTTTTTTTTTTTTTTCCGG